>NW_024882599.1:0-238030 GCF_019059575.1 Amphibalanus amphitrite | reverse complement strand
AGTACCAATGACTCGTCTTTCCCGTCCTTTCGGTCTACTCCGACCCTCACTCGTCCGACCAGACTCCCAAACAAAGCAATCACTTTCGCCAGGGGTCCTGCGCTCGGGCGGCGGCGGCGGCGGCGGCGCTGCGTCTTGCAGAAGGCGCACGCAACCGCCACCGTATCAATATCCATTACCGGTGATCGGCCGGCACCAATAACTTATTAAAACGCTTTTTCAATCAGACCAGCGGCCCGGCGTTCCGGCCGGCTGGCCGCCCCCGCGGGAGGGACGGGGAAGGCGAGGGGAGGGGCACGCGCCGGTCGGGAGGCACGCGACCACCGACTTGGGACGGTCTGGTGACAGGTCGGCGGGCGGCCGGCGGCGACCCGAGCTTTCATTACGGCACCTCGGCTGTGATTTGGCCCGCCGGCCCGTACCCCGGGGCAGGGGGTCAGGCGGCACCGGGTCGGCCTGGGGAGGGGCGGTGGTTGGGGGGGGGGGCGATATGGTGATACGTGTGGATCGGAATCGGGGCTAGAGGAAGAGGATAGTAAATTGTCAACGTTCAACCACGCCTGCTTATAGCAAGCACTAGCAGAGCACGAAGATTTAGTTTGAACTGCAAATGACTATATCGATATCGACTTGTTTAGCAAACTAGTCACCTACATAAAGTCAAAAGTTATCGGTTTTTATGTGCAAACTCTCTATCCTTTAGGTATCTTTAACCCGGCCGGGCCCGGGGGGTAATCCCAACCACCGCAGCCCGGGAGGGGGGCGTTTTTCGCCCCCCCCCCCCTGTCTAACTCCATAAATAAGGGAGCTACGCAAACAAAAGCGATACCAAACGAAAGGTCCTTACTAGACGATTCTAGGGCACCTAAAATTTTTGACCTCAGGTCAATTTTCAAGGTCAGAGGTCAAGGTCAAAGGCAAAAACCGGCACATGTGTAGTGATCTCAAAGTAAGCCTTCTAGAGGACGGCAGGATGCATCAAACCGGCAAAATTGGGTGTCAAACGAAAGAAGAGAATCTGAGGATTCCGAAAATGTGCTCATAATCAAAGGTCAAGGTCAAGGTCACGCCCAAAATTGACCTCAAACTTTGCACTTTTTCGTACATCTTGCGTGCTAACTTCCAAAATGTTTTGAAATGTTTTGAGGCTTATCAGTTCCCTATTTGTGGTTCATCTTACGATATAAGGCTGCTCAAAGGTCAAGGTCACAGAAGAGTATCCTTGCTAGAGGCTATTTCACTGATTCAAGTTAGTAATAATAAATAAGACAATTTTGCCATCCGGAAGCTCTAAATGAAAGCTTAGAGGAAAATAGATGCCAGATTCGTGATCAGCGGGTACAAATTCATCATGAACGACCTTTCATGTGTCAAGGTCAACCAAAGGTCATTCGAGGTCACATGAGGTCAACATAAAATTTGACCTTTTCCAAACAAAATATATATCATTCGACGCGGCTTGACAAGACGAATGCGATGGTACCACTGCCGTAGCTCTAGGACCATTTTTGTTCGAAGTTATTTGCGAAAAACTAAAACCACATTTCGGGGTCGTTGACCTGACCTCTGACCTCAGGTCACCGAAACTATTTTTCTATTTTTCTCTAGGTCAAACGCTACACAACCGTTTTCGTAATTTGTCTTTATCTCTAAAACTCTATTTTTAGCAGCTATTTGAAGTTCGCGTCTGTGACGCCGAAGTTTGCCGTGCAGGGGTTTAGAAAAATCGACCTTGTGACGTCATCAAGGGGGCTAGGTCCAAATTTTTTACTACAGAAGATGTCAAATGGATGGGAGAAAAGGTACTGAAAGTTTCGCCTTCCTATCCCTAATCGGGAGCTATCGCAAATATTCGCCAGGGGGGGCGAAAAACGCCCCCCCCCGGGCCCGCGAGGGTTAACTCATTTGGAACTAAGAGTAGAACAAAAACAACACAACAATCATATGTTATTACATTAAACTAAAATGAACAGCATGCTGTATGCTTTCTATTTTTCCAACATCCGCGCCCCCTGCTCAGCGCCCCACCAATGTCTCTATCCAGACTGCGTGCCCGCATGCTCGGCTGTGCCACGGAGCAGGGCGGGTCTACGCGCGACACAACACACCGCGCCGGCAGCTATTATGCTAATGCTATGTGATTGGGCACGCCGGTGTGATTGCTGACAGCCGACGGGGATAATTAGGGGGGTCAGTGGGGGGGGGGGTGACAGACGGTGACGGGTCCGTAGACCCCCCCCCCCCTCCTGCATTCCTCCTGAGGTCGATGAGGTCGATGCCTGGCCGAATCTCTTGCATGGGATTCGCCCCATGCTGTTTGTAAATGTCTGCATTCGGTTATTTTAAACAGAGAGGAAAGTTTATCGTTACGTAAACAAATCAATATATTTGGCGGAAAGCGTCCATTCCAGCTAGCTACAGATTGAGAACATTCTAATGATGTACATATTTTCGTAACATTGAACTTGTTAACTCCCTCATCATCACAATCCTCCCCATCTTTTCCGAACGAAGAAGTGTCTCGCCTCACGGTTACCAGACGGCAGCTCTCCTATCTGAGCCCTGCTGTTTCCCTCCTGGTGAGCAGATGCGTGTCTCAGTACCCCACCTGGCTCCCAACTGGCTCACCGAGCCCCGCTGTCAGGGCCCAAGCGGTCCGGATCGGGCGGATAGTATGGTAGCTGTTCGTGACCCAAGGAACACGCCCCAGATCATCCCTGTACTCGCTGAGCAGATCAGCAGGAAACTGCTCACAGCGGCCACTTTTTCAGCTGTAAATGTAGACGAGTTTTTTTATGAATGGCAACAATAGAATGACTGACAGGATAAAATAAAAGTTTTTCCTTCACTCAGAATTTATTATTAATATAAATTCTGAGCTTACTGTTGTAAGCTTTGAAATTATATTAAATATGACATTATTGAACAAAGCATTTATATGCCAATAAGAACACGGACATCTGGCTTAAAAATGTTGTTGTAACACAAATGAACAGTTTCATCCTTTGCTCCTTCTTTCTCTTCTCAAAATATCAGTTTAATTATTGAAAAGAACACAAGATGAAAGGCTCATAGCATTACGACAACACGGAAAGGACGCTACAGTATTACGAATTAGGGACATTACTGCCTGGAATTTCCTATTTTTGTCATTTGTTTCACTACTAACCATTGAACTTTTTATATTATCGAATCAGTCACATGCGGTCGACACTCAAAATCACATCTTCAGTTGACTGCTAATCCCTTCAACAATGAGCAGCTTGCCAGTGCGAACAAATCTAGCTTTCGACAAAGGTAACAGAACAATGAGAAATGTCATATGGAATATTTTTCCTGACAATGTTCGTTGTACCATTAACTTTTATAGCATTTCTCTATTGTTGTTCAAGACGTACAAGGAACTCGTGCCCACTTGTAAAGTGATATACACGGAGATTATCGGAAAATGTGAATAACCGCTCAAGCCAAGATGGCATTTGAAAAGTTAGTCCGGAGCTCAATACTGATACACCCATTAATATACGAGAAATGCAGAGCAAGATGTTTACACTCTATGAGACTTGCTGTCGACATTGAGCACAATGCACAAAACAGACTTTTGCGGAAAACGATCATATAAAAATACGATGGTCATTATTATTTTGGTCTGCCATCTAGGGTGAGGGCCATTTTTCCTCGGCACTGCTGCCATTAATCTACTTTGACTGGGTTTGACATGGACGGACCTGGACTCAGCCTGCATGTCGCATGATGGGGGCACAAAGACGGACAATTAACTTATGAGGAAAGCCGGACAGAAAAAGTTAATGATGCTAGCGAGCGGGATACCATGCACCTGGAGCCACCACGGCTCGTCGCCACAGCCCTCTATTTCAATCGTTTTCATATATTTCGCGCAGTATATTTTAGACACACAGCTTAAAAAGATATTATAATTAACCGGCATTTTGTTTTGTCACAACTCACACCCATAATATGGTCGAATATATTTTGTTACTTGATTAGATAAAAGATTCTACTGGGCACAGCATGTGAAAAAGCATGACGCTAGTTCTTCAAAACAAAATTATTGACAGACAAATCTTTCGAGCCGCTCTAAAACTGAAGTTTCCGAAAAGTAATCCCACTCGTAAATCCAGGAAGAGTGGACTGCATCGTTTAAGCTTTACAAAGAAAAAAAACTGGTGATTTACTCGCATAAATAGTAAGCCAAGCAGTTATTATTTGCAAACATTTTCTTTGAATTTCACACCACCTACTGAACAAGTAATGTCTGATTTTTTAGTCAGCTCTTATAATATCTGGTACTTAAATTCAAAACACCATAACAGAAACATGCCTCCAAATACAAGTAACACTATTGTAACGTAGTCACCCTTTTCGAACTCCCACGAGAGCGGTCTAATATGCCCAGTGCCCACACAGTAAATTAGATATTCGCATAAAAGCGAGACGGCCCACATCCTAGCTGTTAGACAACGTGTTGAGTCTCCCAAACATGGTTAGGTTTCCAGACGACCGCGAGGTTTGCGTGAGAATGAACTCCGCTCCGCTCATATCAGCAGGAGCAAGTGTGTTTGTACCTTGTCAGCACACCAACGCTCACAAATCCATGTAAAGTGATCGAATATGTATGGTTTTCAACAAATTTCCTAGAGCGTGTTGTCATGTGGCTCCGTATTTTGGAGCATACTATTTGTGCCTGATAATGATATAGTACTGATATGTATGCATGCATAGGGGCTCCCTTTCACATCACACTGTAAAATGTTGTGCTATTGAGAAACGAAGACGAAAGTCCGTCGCATGATAATGATTAATTCCCAATTAAAGTTATGTTTTTAGTTGTAGTAAACAATTCCAGTTAGTTCCATATTGACGATCAAGTAAAAAAAAATCAAGCAAAAAAGCACCCAGCTTTTTTGCCGTTTCCTTAATAAATCACCCCTCCCCGACCTGCACCTACAGTACCAAACAGTCGCTCCTGGCGCCTCGCTCGGCCTCCCTTTGTTTCTGGCCAGCGTTTCATCAGAGTCCGGCCGTCCGGCTGCGGCCGAGTCGTCCGCAAAAATAGCCCGACCGTCCGCTCTGGCAAGGCTGCGACGCTGCCGCGCCGCCGTCGGCGACCGCCGGCCTATTGTTCTACACGTGCGCCGGCGATTTTTTCCGATTGCACGTGCTGATTGGCGGCGTCCGTTGAGGAAACTCGGCATCGGTGTCGGCCGGCCGTCGTCGGAGGCTCATTGCCATTCCTGTCGGCCCGTTTTCCTGTGAGCGCGTCACCCAGACAGGGTGACAGCGGACCGCGGCCGCGCCGGCGCTCGGTTTCGTCCGCAGCTCGACTAGCTGAATGTTACCGGCACGCCAATCCAATGGGCCTAGTTTGTTCTTTGGAGTTAAGCTTATGTCCAGGAAGAAAAGAAGAAGGACTGAATAATTTACATCTCTCATTAGGAGAAGAACATGGTTAAAGCTTTTGTCTTGCCCTCCGTCGATTTCTTTATTGTAGAATCGCAAAGCCTTCATTGCTGCATGAGAAATACGAAAGCTCCGACACGGCTTTGTGCTTCACGCCATTCTGTCGTCAGTATCTCGTGTCATGTGTCTTCAGCATGCTTTACAACACAACCGCTGAAAAAATAATAAATAACAGCTTGGCTGGACCTATTAGAGCTATACCAAATTCTTGGAAAACGGAAACCCGATATTTGAACAAAAAGGCTTGAATTTCTAACAACCACCATCAGGCTTCAGTCTGTCCCGCATTTCCCCTGTCAGAAACTAAGGCCTAACTTCACAAAGCTGGCACTCATGCATGTCCGCCGCTTACAAACACTCTGTTCATATGCATCATCTATATTCCAAATTATGGCTTCTATGACAGGTTCCATTCTTTAACAGTGTTCTTGACGATTTCCTTGGCAGTTTCCTGGGCGTTTTGTTTGACCACAGCACCCTGAAGGCCAATGTCGCGCTCGGTCCGTCGTGTGCCACCGGAGCAGGCTCGTTACGGGTAAAACCGAGCTGTCACGAGTGCTGAACGCTCACGAACGGGGCACGGGCCCGGTGGCACGCCACGCGCTGCCGCTGAACGGGACTCGGGACCGGTGAGCGGCTCGTGCACCAGTCACGACTCGGACTACCGGGAAAACGCCGGCGACAGCGCGGACGGCCGGCGGGGACTAATGAACGGAGGAACAGGGAGGTGGTGCAGGGAAGATCTGTTCGCCATGTTGTCTTTGTGCAATGTTGAATGTGGAACCGAGTAAAGTGTTCGAGTAAGGAGTAAGGTTCTGAACGAGCGTCGGCTGACATTAAAACATCAGCGCTTCGCATTTTAGAGATACGAAGATAAAACAAGTTCACTAAAACAAGTTAGTGACCGATTGAAGTTCGAAATGTACGCTGGACATCGATGTAAATGCTTTCGTTAGAGATTTTAACCGGAAAAACGCTTCTGTTTGTGTAAATTATATCTTGCTTTAAATCGCCTCGTTGAATGAATATAACAGAAATGACAGTACTGGACCGAAAGGCAGTACCAGATGACAGAATCGAATGGCCTCTTGCCCTTAGAAGAGCATCTGGTTCCCAGACATTTCCCAGCGCTGTCGACGGTTCTGCGGTTGCCTGACCCGGTGACCCCGTTGTCCCCTGTGTCGCCGCCACTGTCACACAGGGGCCGATCCTTCATCCCCTAATAACCTGGCCACAATTCAGCCCGTAGAAAAACGCCTCCCGCTCGCCGAAATGGCCGGGAAAGGGGGTGAAAACGGCGACCCGCGCCGCCGGGATGAGGGCGCCCGGCCGACTACGATGTGCTTTACGATCAATTATTGCGATCGATAATCACCGTTGGACATTGTCCCTGTCGGACGAGACTCGCCGCCGGAAAACCGCCACCGACAAAAAGTCAAGGACACTCACTGCTATCCGACATTAGGAGGCGAAGAAAGTGGAACTGGGACGACCAATTGAACGGAAATCACAGTAAGAATGACACAATTGCCCCGGCCGGTGGACGGTTATAATACATTTTTTGCGCGCGTCGCCCGCACACTGTGTGAAATTACGGCGGCGCTCAGCGCGTGACGTGCGCCAAAAAAGTCGCCGTGCGCCGGAACCACCGCCATGTGGTCTCAGTGACGTCAGCGCTAAGGACTGCTGAGGCTGACCAATTCAGGCGGGAAGTGGCTCAAATGTGAGCATGGGCAGCTCAAATATGAACATCGTCATAGTCGGACATTGTGTAACGCTTTGCAAATTTGTGTTTCGCAAGGCTGGTCATTTCCCCATTGATACACAATTAGCGAGTCGTGGTTTTATAAACCCACAGCTTATATCCTTTATTTCATTGAGTGATGGATATTGAAATTTCAATTATTTACTTGGGTTAGCAAAAGGGGATGGTAGTTTGGACAATAATTGGTTTCATATTGTCGACGGTTGATGGTGGACCTCGCTCGTCTTTCATTTCACACATTGACAGAGTATCGACCACACAGAGCCCAGCAGTAGCTTCCTCCATTCACAACCCCAGTTCTTTGTTACGGAAATTGTAATCACAAAAAGAAGCTTTTCATCGGCCGGCACTACACAGTTATGTGTGACAAATGTCCCTCATAACTCACACATTTATAGCCTAAAGCTGCTCGGTTTGACTCTAACGAAATCAATGATTAAGCACATGCATACTAGCACATCTAGAGACAACCAATTTATGGCTATTTCTTGGAGGTTTATGCAGTCCTTTCCCAGAAGAAGCTTTCTGATATTGATATCCGACAGCGCCGACTCGAGGCGGTCTTATAGTGCACTGGAGCATCGGCGCCACTCATCGTCTCATTATCCATGTCATATATCGCCGCGGCATTTGGCGATCGGTTGTCATGGCAACGCCAATTGGACAGTGATGACGCTGGTAATTGTCGAGGGACTGCAAGATAATTAGATTCCCTTGTAGAGCGACGGAGCCACCAAGAAGGGGAGAGAGACAGAGACAGAAATGACCGGAAATTGGCCCTTATTGATCTGCATCTGCTCCGTTATCGGTTAATCATCAGCATCTTCTGACAGTCACTTTTATGTGTTGGTACTTACGGAATGTGCTGCGTCCATCTGCGATATCTTTGGCAAACTGAGCATGAGCTTGAGCATGTAACAATTAAATTAAAGTTATATAAAAACAATGACAACACTAGCAGCAACGTGTTTCTTTTCTTAACAACAAATGATAGAATAATCGTCGGCACTCGCATTTAATCCTGTTTACACGGTGTCATTTAGGCCTTGGCTGAATGCAAAAAGCATCGTAACCCGCGAGTCAGTTGTCGTGACTCGACTGTGACGTAACGTAGCGTTACTAGCCGTGACGTGACACTGAAACGTCACCTGCCGTGACCTGGCGTGACACGGGCAACAGCCGCGGCGTCCACGGCCCGACCCGACGAGCCGAGTACAACAATACAGCACGCAAAATGATGGATGACGTTAATTGAAATGACGAGTGTGAACTAAGTGACTCGATGAAACCGGCCAGAACCAAATACTCGCAAGCGAAGTAGTGTTACATCACTTTCCTCATCACAATGTGAGGCTGTTTGTGTATGTCATCTTAGTTGTTCAATGTTGTAGGAAAAGGAATTATAGGAGTATGCTTGCGAAAGAAGATAGTATAGTAGGTATAGCATAGATAGATAGATGGATAGACAGATAGATAGATAGACAGAAGTTAGAAAGTATAGAAGAAGTACATCATGGCAGCATTTGAATGCTGCCACGACCTGTATTGTGGTTGGTCAGGCTTCACTATATTGGCTCTTGATCAGGCCCTCACTCGCATATTCCCACACCACTACCGGTGAAACGTCAGACTGCGACATTCCCACACCCGGGCTTTGTGATATCGGTGACACTCGCATCACCAACAATACACAGTCCACCGGGTCTGTTGACAAAAACCACTCGATCCATGGATACCACAATGATTTGCCGGCTCCACCTTTTTACCGCACGTGTAGTTGGGGGTGTCGAAATTAGGGGGTGCTGCTAATCAGGGGTTCAGTGTCACTAATTGCGCGCGGTGGCTGTGCCACAGCCCGCGGCGGCCGCGCAGCTGGCCTAACTCTGCCGTCGCCGCCGCCGGGCCCGCTGGCCAGTTATAATTTCATCGGGAAAAACGCGCCTCGAAAAAAGCGCGCCAGACGCGGCGTTGAAAAAGTGACGTGCTGCATATTGGTTCTGTTTCTATCCATCAGAGTGGCCGGCTGTAATTTCGGATGGCGCTTTTTCGTCTGCATCTAATTTGGGTATTTTCTCGCAGAACCGGCAATTAGAGCCGGGAAAAAGCCGGCATCAGACGATATGAGAGCGGTGACCGTTCCCAGTTTTGATGCAGTGGAACCATGGTTAGAGCCGTCAGAAACGGAGAATCATATAGAGTCAAAATTGACTCAGAGTCAGAAAAATGAGCGATTATGCCTATGTCATGGTGAGACGCGACCAAAACGTGTCCAACGTGTCCAAAAAAACCATCCAACGTGTCGAAAACTCCTTGGATGTCATGAAACACTGGTTTAGCTCAAATTCTCTTAAAATGAACCCTCAAAAGACCGACTTCATTCTCATCGGAACCCGCCAGACTCTCAGCAAGGTCGAAAACTTTCATATCTGCATAGCTGAGTCAGTCTTAAAACCGTCACCAACCATCAAATTGTTGGGGGTGACTGTCGACTCGTCTTTGGCCTGGGACGCCAACATCAGTCACATCGTCAAGAGGTGCAATGCCCTCCTCATATCCCTCTCCAAGTTCCGCCACCATTTTGACCAGGAAACGCTAAAGTTACTCATTGAGACCCACGTGTTCCCTCACATTCTGTACTGCATTTCGGTGTGGGGCGGAACCACAAAAAATCAACTCACTCGGATCCAAAAACTCATCAACTTCAGTGCTCGGATCGTGACAGGCGTGCGGCGTCGGGAGAGGATCGGGCCGGCTCTGGCATCCCTGGGCTGGCCCAGAGTGGAGCGGCTGGTGTGGGAGAGGGACCTACTGAAGGTGTGGAAGGCGCTCCACATACCAGCTTACCCTCTCTCCATCCGCCGCATGTTTGTGTCCCGCTCTGAGGTGTCTGGCCGGGTCACACGCTCTGTAGAAGCTGGCGCCCTGGAGCTGCAGAAGTGTAGGCTCTCTTCAACACAGAGAACGTTTAGTTACCGCGCTGCTGCCGCGTGGAACCGGCTGCCGCCGGCCGTCAGGGAGCGGCCCACGCTGACCGCGTTTCGCCGCGCAGTGGCGGCCAGCGAAGCCTGAGATCTTGGGGTGCTGTGTTTTATTCCGGTTTTAGTGCAATTAGTTGTCTTATTTTATCTGCCAATGCCTATTGCCTTCTTGCATTTTACTGTATTGTGCATGACGCTGAATCCTGAAAAACCATGTTATGTGGATGGATTTTAGATCAATACATACATACATACATACATATGCCAATGTAGTGAGGAGTTTGGCAGAATGTGAGAGAGGGGGAGAGAGAGGGCCGAGTGGGTAAGAGAGAGAGAGAGAGAGAGAGAGAGAGAGAGAGAGAGAGAGAGAGAGAGAGAGAGAGAGAGAGAGAGAGAGAGAGAGAGAGAGACAGTTGAAATCAATGAAAGTGCACATGAATGAATCCTAAAGATGATGAAGCCCAAAGATAAGACTAATCAAGCAAAGAAAATACAAATAGCCATGTATCTATTGGGCTAAAAAAAAGTTCACACAGAACAATTAAATAACGCTGGACAGAGGTAGCATGTATCAAAAGAAGTAACAGAGGAGAGATGGGAGATTCCGTTGAAAGAAGAGAGGGACAGAGGAGGCCAGGGGCCAAGTTGGATGACCTTCTTGCTGATAGCCGCAGCGGCTACCTCTCCTCAAATTAGCACCATAAAAACCACACCCGAGATGGAGTTCGTTAATGCATTCATTTTATCGCAAAAACAGATCGCCGTGTGCCCTCAGGCATTTAATCAAACGTGCCACAACTCTGCTCCGTGGCAAAATGTACTACACATGCATACATAGCCAGGGCAGAATCCACGGCGTTAACCCGCGCGGGGCTGGGGTCTCCAGCCGAACGCGCGGGGCTGGGGGGGGGGGCAAATTTTACCCCCCCCCCTGTTATCTCCCGAACTAATGGTCCGATGTGGAAAATTCAAACGCCAATCGAAAGATCTCATCACGAACAACTAAAAACATGTACTTAACTTAAAGTTTGAGGTCAAGGTCAAGGTCAGGTCAAGGGTACAACTTGCAAGTTTCTACAATATCGGCCTTGCACCGTAGTTGCCGAAGAATGATGTCATGGACTGAGACTGATTGCCCAAAACGTGTTCTTAGGTTACCAAGACAATATTCCTTGCATACAATATCATTCAGAGGTCAAGGTCAAGGTCAGGTCAGGTCAGGTCACCAAAAACAAAATATAGAAAAGGACATGTGCGACACATGTTTTATGGGTCATTTTATTCATAGAATTCAATAGGCACACTCAATAGGTGATATGAACCACATCTGGATGAATTTCAGGTCGAGGTCAGGTCAAGGTCAGGTCAAGTGAGGTCAAATTTTGAAGTTGGTTGTTAAGGCCTAAAAAGGTGTCTAGCTGATGCAGTTTTTCACGGCGAATCGAATGGTGCTATTTTTGTTTCCGTAAGAGGTCTAGAACTTCCAAGAAATTCATTTTTCAAAAAATTTGTTTGTCGTAACGTCATAAAATTTTGAATAACGCCAACATTTTTAACCGATTCTTCTAAAACTTGGTATGTAGGTTTACATGGACCACTTCTCTGACATATATTCCGTTTTTTTTTCGATACACGCAAATTTTTGGATTTTATAATTATTTTCCCAAAAAGTCAGTTTTTTTTAAAAGTTTGGGCCAAAATCAAAGATTTTCAAAAAAAACGAGATAGTCATTTGATAGACAAAGTAAAATCACGTAGAACCTCTTTGTTACGTCTTGATTCCTTTAAAAATGAAGATGTTAGCGGCGTTTGAAATTTTGCCGTTTTTTTTAGGCGAAAATGGCGAGCATGACGTCACTAAAACGTCATTTTCTCAAAAAAAAATGCAAAGGATTTCGCTCAAATTTTCAGGGAACGTGTCAAATTGATGTAAAAAAAGGTACTGAAAGTTTGGCGGCGCTGGGCGCCGCCGTTTTTGAGATATTGCAAAAATTCGCGAGGGGGGTAAAATTTACCCCTCCCAGCCCCGCGCGGGTTAAGGGCGCTGTTACCCACAACCATTTAACCCATCGTCGGCTACATTTATGCATACGAACTTGTATAAGACACAAGTGACAAGGTGGCCGGCTGCATTCAAGTGGTAACACAAATATGCATCTGCAATAAATGACACTTTAATCAAATAAAACAGACAGCCCTTGTGTCTCTTCGGGATTGATTAATTAATTGTTTGATTGCTTGTAGCAGGAAGCAATAGCATAGAAATGGCCAGGGTCTTTGGGGGAAGCCCTTTTACTGGATGACACGAGAGTGTGTGCTCAGTGGCATTGACCAGCAATGCAGTTTGAAGGAAAAGGCTGCATTCATGAAAACAATAGACAGCTTATATAGATATGAGGAATGTCGGAGTTGGAAAATAATTAATTGACAATGAAGTGTGATTTGCCTCCAAAAACATTGCTGCTTTTGTGAGATAAATGCGTGAATAAACTGTTAGTTTATGAGCTAATTAGGAGTTCATATGAGTCTGTTGAGATTGCTGCTTAAGTTGAGCTTATGTGAGTTTTTTAGAAGGTGTGCCCAAAACCTCCTGAATCAATTTGCTGGTCGGCATAGATTGTCACTGAGCATAAGGTACCTGAAAAATTACAAAACCTTCCGGTACGTATAACCTCTTCCATAAGTCGGCATTTAACAAAACTCCCTCCTGGGGAAAGTGGGAAGGATTTTAATCATCATGCTTCACTGTCTTTAATTCGAGCCTCATCTTTTTCTGCATACATAAACAAATCACTAAGGTGCCGACAGACAGCAAGAGTCTTACTTTTGATGTCCGTATGAACAGAGCCTTAAAGTTCACCCGAAGTGTGCCGTTAGACCGCAGCTATGTGGATGATATGCCTGTAAAAGTTTTCGGCAAACAACATCCAAGGATAAAGTTTGTGATAAATTGCCTTTCATTTGAAGAACTCAGGCCACCTGAGGTCTCAGGAAGCTGTCAAAACTATGCTCCGCGCGCGGATGGTACGGTTTCTTTTCTTTGCAGATATTTTAACTTCCTTTATGTTTAAGCAACTTTCGTGGAAATGATACCACTTCGTGCCTTGAAAGCCTTGATTTGATTTTTGCAACAAGCATACAAGCCAACTTTTCTATTTACGACGATTTGTAGTTTTCCGAATACGTAAGAGTGACTATCTTTTTCTCCCTCTCTACCCCCTATCTCTTTCTTTCTCTCCCTCCCTCTCTCTCTCTCCTTCTCTCTTTCTCTCTCCCTCTCTCTTTCTCTCTACCTCTCTTTCTCCCTCTCTCTCTCTTTCTCTGTCTCTCCCTCCCTCTCTAGTCTCTCTCTCCCTTCCTCACTCGCTCTCTAGCTGCGTGGTTCCCGAGATCCCTACCATACGCTCCCCAATTGTGTCAGTCCGAAAAGGAAAAATACGGACACAATAAAATGACAGATAATTACGCTATCTCGTCTGTGAGTGGCGCGGCAGCCCGGCACGCAACGGCACATCCACCGGCTGCCGGTACGGTGGAGCCGCCACGCAGACCACCAGGCGCGCCGGTTACCGCCCGCCGCCGCCGCCGCCGCTGCCGCCGCCTACTGCCGAGCGCTGATGTTGCCCGCTGCCGAGTGCATTCGATTTTTTACGCTGCTTCCAATACAATATCATAGCATGGATGTAGATGGAACATGCATTTTGTAATTAAGACAAATAAAAATAATTGAAGCATGATCGGGTGGTTCTTTAGGAGTGATGACTGATTTTCGGTGGGTTGATTGTGGCAACTGAAGGTTAGAGTGGTTTAAAGAAGGGGAAATATTGTGAAGGTTTATTGGGTGATTGGAAACAAAGGGTCTGTTACGATTCGAGCGATTTCTGGTCTGGTGAATGCTCTTCACTACACTGGAACTCATTTTTTAGGGGTAATCGCTGCAAACCGTAGCTACACGATGAAAAATGTTGCACAATGCTGCTGATGAAATCACATTTCAGGAACACTCGGAGTGTTTGTTGCAATCAGTTTCCTCAGTGTACCGGCGAGTGTATTCATGTACTGTGCCACCTCCGAACGTCATCCAGGCGCCATTCCCGTGGTCAGCCTGTCGCGTCGGCTGTGTAATGGCATATCGAACGTGTTAAATCTACATGGTTTTCACGTGTCTGGCGCCGCTTTGGACGTGATTGGTTTCGATAGTCATACATGCTGACCGCATGTGACGTCGAAAGCTAATCGACGCATGCTAAAGAACGGCGAGCAACACTATCGATGACGCTTTTTCACAGACATCAATGACATTTTCATCGGTTTAGTTGCTGCCGTTGTTCGAAGCCAGCACTAGATGCATCAGTTTGAAGTGGTAAATGTCCTTTGCTTCGATCCTACGTCCTTGTCATGTACATCGCTGGCGTGCATGTTTTTTAGCGTCATTGTGTTGGCGTAAAAAACAGCAGGTGGAATCCAGTGGTGACGTCACGTGTCGCACGACGCCGATTGGTCGTTAGCGAACAGTGCTTAGGAGCTTAGCAGATGGCAAGACGGCGATTGGTGGACTAAGATCACGTGTTTGTTCAGAGTATTCACTGAGTTCTACGCCACATTATGTGCACTTTTTCCGGCCGTTTGACCAGTGCCATTGAGTCGCCAGTTCTGGAATGTTGCACGTGTTTCTGCCGCCAAAAAGTCAACAGCTCAGTGCTCATAGCTCACTGCTTCCTCTAATGATTTGCAATTTATCCCCCCGTGCAGTGGCCATAGCATCTCTCTGATATGAATGTTTCACAAAGTTATAAAAGGATAGACTGAGGGTTGGTATTGTGTTTACTCATAACATAATAGCATTGCAAGTGAGTAAAATGTTGGTAATTCTGAGGTTCTGCCAAGCTCATATGGTCTCTACACCACTTGATATTCTGTTTTGTTTGTTAGCGTAGCTATATAGGCATGGATGCAATGATTTGTTCCACCTCACCAAACATATCCACGGCCGCATTGAAACACAGAAGCTTTACAACTTCAATTCGGATGCGTTTGAACGCTTGATGTCATTCTGTAAACACAGCAAGTGGCCAAGCAACTCATTTATGATTTCTGCACAATTTCGTCCGGTAACTTACAGGACAAAGCGCCATAAATTACCTCAAACACGGCATAACTATAGATCAATAGACGGCAAACATGATTTAGGCAGGGGAAGTAAGCAAACACGCGAATAAATGACGGTAGAAAGGATGAACACTTACAGCAAGGTATTCGAATGAAGTGGACAAAGCTCTGAGGAATAATCGGTGTCGTTTGTCGATGCTCAGTGCACCTGACGTTTACTACATTTTAGATGAGAGTCGTTTAATTTGATAAGTTATTTATTATTAACTACCAAGTTGCCCCTCATCTATTCAAAACTGTATCTACGCATTAACCACCTGACTACATATTTGCACGATTTCTACTACGATATTTACCACAACTACACAATATCATTTTTTTTATTAATTTCAACCCACCTCTCCGCCCTCACACCCCCTCTCTCCCTCTTCCCTTACGATCCCAGTATAGATATAGCCGAGGACGTATGTATGTAAGTACGCCAAACGGTGCGCCGTGGTCCTTTTCGCCGACAGTTTCGCCGGAGCCTCAGCTCCATGGCGGCTGCGCGGCGTCACGTTCAGTGTTTTACGGTCTCCCGGGAGGAGAGGCCGGCCGGTCTCTGCCGGGCTCAGACTCCCCGGCCGCCGCCGGCCTCGCCCTGCGCCCGCGGCCGTTCGCGTCGGCCGGTTTAGTACCCATCTGCTTGCCGCAAACGGTAATCACTGGCGGTGTCTGCCAGCACCAGAGCAGCCTTCATCGGCCGGCGATGCGTTCCTCGAATCCAGCCGAGCCGAGCGGAGCGGACCGCGCCGCTCCGCGCTGTAAGCTGCAATAATGGCGGCGGGCCGGCCGGAGCCGGCAGAAAAAGCAGGCTGCAATTTAATTGAATGTAATAGGTGCGTGGCGCCGGCAGGTGGGCATTGTTCCTTCAGCGGCCGGAAAGCCAGGCATCGACGCCCACCAGCCGCCGGCCGAAAATATCGCAATCAAAAATAGCCGTACACGCGACGCGGAACGTCACAACAATCGGGTGATTAGATGGGCGAATCCGGGCCCGGGGAGTCGCCCGCCGGCCAATCAGAGGACGCCGCGGGCTGACCCGGTCACCGGGGTCAAACGAGGTCAGTGGAACGGCGAGCCGGCGCAGGGCGCGATGAGACGAAGCGGGATGGGAGGGATTGGGATAGAAAGGAACAAAATGGTGAAACGGAACGAGATACAACTGATTGGTCTCTTCTTTGGTCACTGTCAAGTATCAACATCAACATTAACATTCAACGGTGGGTACTACCTCTGCGGTTGGAATATTGTCACAAAGTCCGACAAAGCTGTGACACCTCCTTCACCATTCCAACACCACTGACACCAACGCACCTCTGTCACTGTGGCATCATCCGCAACCGCGCTATCGTCCGCCACAATCCAACAAGCTTAACATCCAATTCCACACTCAGATGTCTTCAAATCATTCACCGTCCTCGCTCACTCGCCAACTCACTCACTCTTCACTTCACCATCGCTCACTCTTCACTTCATAATCACTCCCTCTCATTCGCTGTGAAGTGACGTGGGACCCTGTGTGACGTCACATCGCTGGCATGTAACGTCATATCGTAACCGTGACGTCATAATTTCCACTTTTCCTCCGTCATCACCGTCATCACATCTCGCCTTTTGAACCACGTTCTCCTTCACCTCCACTGCCCCTCGTCCATTGCTCCACTTCATTTCCTATTCGCAGCGCTTTTCCGCCGATCTTCTGCACCCTATCCTCTTCGCTTGCCATCCCCGTCCCGAACTCCGCCCAACTGGCCAGTGGTCGCATCTCCGCCAACTTATAAGGCGGCCGGCTGAAGTGCGTGCCCCCGCGCGGTTCATGTTCCACGCTCGGTCCCGTGCCGTCGTCCAGTTCGTCTCTTCCCGCATGCGATATACTTTTTGTGTGGCACAAATTAACGAAACTCGGCATTTTATCGCGGACGCTGGTCGCCGCCGAGCCGAGTCGACCCGGGGGTCGGACTCCCCACGGGGACTCACGAAATCTGGTCACGGAAGGACGGGCGAGGGTGGGATGGTTAGTAGGAACCTGTTCGGAGTGGGCGAGGGTGTTAGTAGGTTAGGAGGAGGTGTTGGTGTGGGCTGCGAATAGCTGGATAGGTTTATGACGCGCTGAGTACCTATGGAGCATGGGATGTTTTCTTCATCCACAGTCATCCACACCCACAGTCATCCGTAGACCCGTATGGTCAGGTCGTGTTCTGTTTCTATTGACACTTTGCCGGGGAGCTGTGCCATATGTGTGCATGCAACGTATCTTTGTCCGTGGTTCATTCTGCCTCTAAAACTCCTTGTCTGTCCAATGCTCAATAGCTATGTGTACGGGGCTCTGAACACGAAGCGTCACTGGAGCTACTGAGGTTGATAGCGGTGATTATTTTAGGGAGATTGCTCCGCAAGTGCTATTAAAGTTTCGCTACTCACAGTATGAGCTTGGAACACGTTTCCCCGAGGAATAAAACCAGTAGTTTGAACCACATCCTACCACAGCTGGCCTTACATTGTCTTTCTGTCGTAATTGTATGTTTTATTATTAAAAATACTACTTTTTAGGTACCAGCCTCTCAGCTTCGGGCCGAGTTAATGTCACTGATCTGCCTCTGGCGTACGTAAGCCTAAGAACTAACACAAAACGTGATTTCACATTCCGTATCTAGCATTTCTCTTATATTCTTCATTGCGAAGTTCGCATGAGCTTATAAGTTATTGAGGTCATTTGAGGTCATTTAAGATTATCACCGTTTTCACAAAAAAATCTCATCAAATTGAGATGTGGAACCAGAGAGACAATATGATTGTAAGTATTGCGATGAAATCATCTATATGAGGCAGTAACGATCATGCCAATCTATTTTGCCAAAGACCAACGCTAGACATTTTTATCTTGAACCTGACCTTTTGTGTAATAATTGATATTCTCATCGTACCAGATAACGTAGTCTTGGCCATGACGGTAAACACACTCGCCTTTCTGGCGAACCTTAACTCTATTGTGTCGAATCAGCGAGGCCCACTATTTCCCTTGACTGCTGTGGCCTGTGTATGTATAAATATGTTCGGTCTGATGAGGTTAGGAGCATGGGGTCATTGCTCACCTGAAGCACACCCCTCATCTCACCTCCAGTTGGGAGCACCTCTCACATGCACCGCCTCATTGGCACGATTTTCTCAAACCAGCCGAAACATCATCCCACTATGGCTCGAGATCCGTGACCGCTAAGCCCCCACCTCACATTTTTCTGCTGCCAAATCTGCCGCCTGATCGCTCTCGAGTTGAGCACCTCCCTCCTCTACCAGTGGCTTAAATTGAACACAGGACGCCCCTGCGCCGGGCGGGCGCCGCACTCCTCTGTTCTGGCGGCTGCTGCCGGCCGGGTAAGCCGATCGCAGAATCAGGAGCTGCTCTCTCCAGACCGGTGGAGATTGCAAGCTCGTAATGTGCACAGCTCTTCCCGTTTGGGCAGCTCGGTAGCTCAGCTCGGAGAGGTTCGAGATGCACTGCACAGATGAAGCGCTGCTAGCTGATATTGCCCTTGGATAGAAGCTTGAGTCCAGGAAGGCCAGTTTAATTCGTCATATCCATAGGCAGGGGGTATTGCGCTCGTAATTCGCTTTGAAAGGTCATGCCAGTAACTCTTTTAGCTGGCTATTCACGCAAGAAGTTAGTGCTTCTTCTAAAATCACGCAACATTACAGTGTCTACTGCATGTCTTTTTCGAACATCTGGTAGCTCGTTGATGATGTGACAATCATATCATACACACCAGTCGGCAGTCTCCCCTGAGTCCCCCCCCCCGTGCCCTGCCTTTCTCCCCCTCAAGTGCCCACTGTTCCACCCCTGACAGTAGAACAGTCCCACCATCTCCCGCTGCGGGTGGCCGGCACCTGATTTCACGGCTCGTGCCTGCAGCGCCCTCGTTGCCCAAGTCTCGCCGCTGTTTACGTGTATTTAGTGTGATAGTCACGTGATAATTTCGTATCTTTACTGTGAAAGTCACGTGATGATTGTTTTGGTTCACCAACAGAGTGTGTGACGGGCGGAGGCGAGCAGAGACCCCCTCCCCCCTCTCCCTCATTGGAGGAAAGGAATGGACATAGATTTACAAGTATGCCAATTATGTGGTGTGAAGGAAGCGGGGATATGAAAGATAATGTTTTACAGTGTGGCAGAATCTAGAAATAGTCGGCGATTTGATTCTGATCGCCTTTTCTTACCATCGTTCACTGTGCTGAATGCTTGTCCGGCTAAGTGAATTCCTCGTCAGTGCTATCTTCTTAATTTGACGCAGTCTTCCTTCACTGGTAGGCTGTACCGCCTTACATTAATGTCCGTGATTTTCTTCCAGAGACTGCAGCAATCACTACAGCCTAACCCTGCCGTTCGCTGTTTACTGGTGGTTGGTACTTGGTCTGCGTCAAAGTTCTCCTTTCCTTGTAGACTGTCCCGTCAAACATTACCACTATTGCAAAATGCAAACAATTCAAATGAATTTACTTTTTTGCTGAGTAAAAATATTGGCGAAATATAGGGTGTGGGCTATGAAGTGTAGAGCATCGTTTGCCTTTCTTCTGTGAGTTCATTTTCACTGATAACATGTTTTTGCGTTCTCCTCGGTATATTCAAAGCAATGATAAACGCCACGAAGTGATGCATGGGCTAGTTTGGTACCTGCATACCTATATGCATACATATGTCTCATCCATAACTTGATACACAGCAAGTGAATTGGTCCCAGACATTTATAGACGTCTTATATCTGTTTTCACTGTCTTCATTTAGCACACATTCAGATTAGCTGCACGATAGGCGAAGTATCCCTATACCCCAATCACATTCTGTGAATTTAGAGGGTGCTGAAACACCACAGACTTTCGGTGCACACGCAATAAATATCAATCACGCCGAGCTGTAACATCTTCGTCCGGCCGACACCCATTCCGTGTGATGTTAATGAACTGTAGGGTCTGCACTGCTCCCATTGCCAGCTCGTGTATGTTAGTAACTAATTGTCATCACTGTCATATTAGCAATTACGGCGCTCAGATATTGAGGCCCATATATTACCCAGGACGAGCTGCCACCCCGAATCAGCGCTCAGCGGCTATGACATTACATCTGAGCACGCGAGCTGGTTAGCAAATCACACGTCTTTACAAACAGGCGTGTCATGGAGACACTAGTAGAACTGCGTGACCCCACGCAACTTGGATGACAGAACGCGGCCTGTTCGCATATAAAGTACTCAATTATCGCACGTCTCGCTAATTAAATCATAACTGGACTATGAATTTGGAAATTAGGCCTTTGTCTTCACATTGAAGGCGTCAGAGCGCGTTAGATTTATTGCATTTTGTGTGCAATATGTGGGTGCTACTTGAGAGCGATGAACTTAGGAATGTATTCTCTGCAGACATGGAAGTGCACTAAAAAGCATGTCTTAGCTCGTCAGAGCGAAACCTATTACGAAAATGTTTTAATTGTTCCAACTATGCTTGCTTTTTTAGTCGGTAAGCAGCTGAACAGGAGAGAGAAAACAGTTCCACTTATCTTGAGAAGTTGTAAGCCGTCTAATCACTCGGCAGGCGGCATTTGAAGTGTAGCTCGCATGTCTATTGCTGAAGTTTTAGGTTTTGGATGTCTCTGTCTCGTAATAAATCGGTTTGCCTTCAAATCACAAATAATTTTTCAAGTTTAACCTCTGTACCAAATTATTACACCGGGTGCGAATGCCTTCTCTCTGGCTCTTTGCCAATATTGATCGTTAGGCGTTGAGTACAATCAGTTTTGCTCGACCACAATCCTCGTAACCACGCAATTTAATCCGACGGTAAAGTCGATGCTTCTTTTTCGACCTCATTTTCTCAGATTTAAAATATTTCTCCACATGGCCTTTTCCTTTTCTCATCTCCTCTCTCCTTCGATCCATTCCCCCCACCCCCTGACACCCATTTCCTTAGTCCAGGGTTGTATACGACTCAATCAATAGCAATCAATTCAATCACGACAAATTTGGGAAACCAATCAAATCAATCAAGTCAGAGCAGTTTTCGGGAATTGATTCAATCGACTCAAACGCGACAATGAAAGGAATCAATCAACTCAATCAAACGACTCAAACCAAGACATACATAAGGTTTTTTGCCCCACCAACTTGGAAAAGTGTCCATAGCAGTCTGGTGTACCTACCTACCTACCTACCTACCTACCTACCTACAGAAGAAACATAAAAATATTGTCATTTAAAATCATAAATTGCCATGTCATTCAAAGTTTCTATGTAATAAGGAAGGATACCTAGTGATGGACAGGTGGATCATGATATTGAGGTTCAATGGGTAGAATTGGAGCAGAAGTTTCATTTAATGGGTGCAAAATGACCTGCAGTAGTTGACTCGCCCCAAATCGCCACCTTTCACCTAAAAGTTGTCAATTTAATTTTGGCCATATTCCAACTCCATTTACACTAAGTATCAGATATTGCACTTGAAAGTTGGCTGCTCGGATTTTGGCAGTGTTCGTGATTTGGCCATTTACCCTACACCATGTCTATCTTAACCCTCGCATGTGTAGGGGGGGGGGGTCGGATGGACCCCCCCCATGGTTTTTCGCGAATAACTCGCGTAAAAAGCGACTGATCGCGACGAAACTTTCAGTACCCTCGCATTGATCAATTTTACACCTACCCTGAAAATTTCATGACCCTGACCTAAATGACCTTTGACCTGTGACCTCTTTTCCGAGACCATGTTTGGCCGGAATCGCGATTTCGCGTATGTCGGCTCGCACTAGCCGCGTGTTTGCAAGCTTTTCGTGGTTTCAAACGTTCCAACATGTGATTTGATGTTACTGCCGTGTGTGTCAAGGTCACCTGAAGGTCAGGTCAGGTCATTGACCTTTGGTGACCTCGGGTGACCTCGGGTCACTTTTTCGAGTTGTACATGTTTCTAGGCTAGTTTTTGGAGCTGAATTCGAATTTAGCAACCATTTGAACATTTACGAAGTAGTTTTGGTGACTTAGTAACATGTTACGAAGCTGTCAGAGGCGGTTGACACGTACTACGAATACCCGTCACGACGCCTACTGGTTGACCTGACCTGACCTGACCCGACCTGGTCTAAATGCTTCAAGACATCATCTGTGATCAAAACTAACACGATATTCGTGATCAGCACCCCGAAAAACCCCTTAGCAGCCACACTTTACGACTTTCTAACAGGTCCCGATTTTCCCGACTTTGGGTCATTGACCTGACCTGGAAGGTCAATCAATGACCTAGGACCTTAAAATTGGGTATCATCGGCTTCCTCTCGTCACGGGCAACACGCTCGTTTTTTCCGCGAAGTTCTAGCTCGATCAGGGGCCAAACGGCAAGGGGGGGGTCCAACCGACCCCCCCCCCCCCCCTACACATTAGAAGCTGGCAAACGCCGCACACATGCGAGGGTTAATGGATAATATGCATCAATAACATATTAACCATAGTGAAATAGAAATAAATATCTTACCTGCATCATGCATGTGACGGTTTCGGTTAGACAGAGACTGACGGGCAGCCTGAAAAATCATTCCACACAATGTGCATTTGAGACATGGGATGTTGTCAGATTGGGAAGGAAGAGATTTGAAGTATTTAGCGGTCCACGATTCTGGACGTGACATGTCAATGTTAGGTACCTATGTGAAGAATTGAAAACATTTTATTGCAATACAATTTGAAACTATTAGGACTGGGGGATAGGGATGAGGATTAAAAATATATTTAAAAGGAAATGGAGAGGACAAGGACTCTGGGAAAACCGGGAAAACGGCACGGCGCGACTGCGAAACAACGAAAACGTTTGGTTTTGCCAATAAGTAGGTATGCTAAGCTTTTATAAATCCTTATTCTACTTCTTTTGACTTTTTGGTAAGATGACGTCATTGATTATCATGTAGTATGGCAGATAATCATAAAATAAATCGGTTGTACAGCACCAATTTCGTTTTAATTATTATTTGATTTGAAATAAAAGTACTTAATAATATTCGATAAAATATTTTAAGGAAAATGAAATATATTAAGTATGTTATGCTTAGGCTCTCAGGAGAAAAGGATCAGCAAACGTTCTGCTGCAAATTAAACAATGCAGCAAATTAGTTATTAATTGTACGTAAACGTAATCAGCGAGACGAAAACGGCGCTTTTGTTTCAGTTATTTTTGTAGGGGTTTCAGATATTTATAGAGCTCAGTGGGTTGTTTCTGAGGAGATGTGGAGATGTGAATTATTAATTAATCACACTTTGTTAGTATATAGGGCCTTGCACTTTATCATCTGGATTTAAAAAAAAAAACGTTTCCTGCTGAGTGCAGAAAGGAAGGTAGGTGCATCGCCAGGTTCTATCACCAGGATTGGAGCAGTCATTGCAGTTGAAAGTCAACGTTGGCTGTTCATGTTGTTTAGGCCCTGTTCTTTATTTGGCCATCTACCCCATATTGCAGTTGTGATGACAAGCAGTTTTCAGTGTAGTTTTGTGATCTTTGGTGTCATCAATTGGTGTCATTATTTTTCGTCAACTAAAACTTATTTGAACTTTCCATTCAATCGACTCAATCATACGAGTCACTCTAATTTTCGGGAATCAAATCAGTCAACCAGTCGCTAAAGTCAAACGAGTCAGTCAACCAGTCATCTCGAAAAGTCAATCGAAAGCGTTGAAACAAATCAATCAATTCAATCGACTTGATTGGTATACAACCCTGCTTATACCCCTTACTTCTTCGTTTATTTCTATCCATTCTCCTCTTTTCTCGCTTCCTACCCTTTCCTACTTGCCTTGCCATCCCTCCTTTCCCCAGCTCTCCGGTCCCGCGGCTCCAAATGCCGTGACCGGCTGCGTGTGAGCCAGGCGGGTTTCGTGAGCGACTCTGTGTCTTCACTCCGTTTGGCCCCGGGGCACAGCGCAGGCCGGAAGGCATGTAGCCCCGATTGGGGAGAGCACCGTGCGATTACGTTTAATGGCGGCACGCTCACCGAAATGATAAACTAGAACGGTAAGTCGGAGCGCCTTGCGAGGCAGCAGACCGTTGCCGCCCGGGCGTGGATGCGCCGTTTGAGGCGGCTGTCAATGCGGCCGTGTTTCGTGCTCGTGAGTGCATGTCAAAGCCAGAAGTGAGTCCGGCACGCTACGGAGGCTACTCGAGGCACGCACCACGGGAAAGCCGAACGGTAGGCCGCCAGTCTCGGTTAGAATTAATTGAATGGGGGATGTTTGGTTTAGGTTGCTGATTCTTAATGAACGAGATGTTTAAGCGGTGTTTATAGACAATAATGGGTTTTGATTGATGGTTGTCATGCATGCAAGTAACTTGCACTTAGGGAAAGTCCGCATTTTCCCTAGGTTTCTTAGAGCTTTTTTTTTATAAATTGAAACAATCTTTGTTTTGTGACTGCGAGTGCAATAGCCAATACATGTGCTTACATAATCACAAAACAAGCTGTATTTGACAAATTAAGGAACATTGCGCTTCCTCCAACAGTAAAGTATTTCATAAGCATAGCTCATTACTGAATGCTGATGGATCTAGGAAGGAGCAATCAGCAAAGTCAAAGAGAGCAGCCCTCCAGAAAATTGTTGGACGGTGGCATCAGCTTATCAAACGTGAATCTGTCACCTAGCAATGGGCTGACACGGAGTTGGAAGCATAACAGGTTTATTTATTCTTTGAAAGCTTGCCAAATGTTCTGAGCACCTCACACTGTAAAACTATTTTGGTAAATAGTTGGTTTATGGTTACCCCATTTTGTGCAAAGCCATACGTCATGGGGTTGTGAAGGATGTCATTATTGCACAGTCATGTCCATAGCATTCAATTTGCGCCCCTCGATACCAGCACCGAAGTCACTGAATTGTTCAGGTGAACATATATAATAAATATCACCAGCATACTTATTACTGGATTTAGCGCTTCATACCAGCTAACGTTATAGGCACTCACTGCGCTTTATTCTACAATCCCGCCACGATAACGGCCGTGCACATTGAGTACAATTGCAAACGACGTACAATAATAGTCAAATAAATAACCGTAAATTGAAATATGATCAGCGGCTCGTCCGAACACCGGAGGCTATTTCACTCGCCCTCGCGTGTCATTTGCCAGTGCCCATGTTCAAAGAATAAAAACGGCGCCGGCCGGTCAAAATTCATACGCGACGTAAACTTGTAAGTGACGCCCTCAGGCCCGAAACGGTACACGACGGGCCCTGTCGGGGGCCAGTTCACGCAATCCGGTGCCCAGTAATGCCCTGGCGCCCCAGCCAGTCGTTGACTTAAGAGTCACTTAACTGGCAAGCAGCATGCGAGGGTCACAGTGCGGGGAGTGGAGTATGTGTTTCTGACGGTGTGTAGTCCCTGAGTGGGCCTTAACTCCAGAATGTGGTAGTACTCGGGCAGCATTATATATTTACTTGCATTTATCATTGATTTTGGTCTAGGAGTAATCATTACCCCGTTCGGTTCGTGTTTGAGAAACGGAGATTTGTGGCTGCGATTTTTATGTTCTATCACACTTCTTTCTCTGACCACTTTCGTCACAAAGAAACGAAAAGCATGGCATTGACGTCAACTCAAATGAGATGCGCACTCTCTTGCTTTCAACGTTGGTCAAGGTCAAAAGTTAAATTTGCCGACTTAGCCTAAATTCGACATTTACATCAGCCTTTGGTCCGATTCTGTTTGTGAGTCTAAACATCAAATATGTAAAAAATAACACACGAAAAAAATGTTCACTATGTCATCAAACAGTTATTTTGTGGTTATGACATTCGGAGGCTTGACCTGATCGCTTCTTTCCTCTTTTATGACGACTTACACATATGGTGTTTGTCTTCTTCGCCTATTAATGCGCTCACACTATCATTTTTATGGTTATAAATCGCACTGCCCTATAAGGCATCGCGAGTTCGGTATACCGAAACTCTTTGAACTGTGATTTATGGCATAAGTATTTTAATTAAAGCAACTTATGTATCGGAATCTCTTCGTTGAATAGCTTTTTCGTATATGTCATGAAAAAATGCACACTAGAATCGCCACACATGGCATGAGATTGTTTCTAATTAACCATCCACATTACCGCTATTATATCGTTAAAATATACGGCAAATGACAATGTGGAACACGGTCTCGTACTTTACCAGGTGTTTGTGTTTTCCACGATACTTCGCACGACTTTGCTGCCGATAAATCACCAATGCAAGGAGCTTGTTAAATGCAGTAGCTATGCAAAATAATGTAGTTTCAAGACAGTTCCGTTGCAAGGACAGACGTGATTCAATTCTCTGCCCCTGGCGCTGGTAAGCTCTCGGTCTGGCCTATGCATCATCCCAATTGGCTGTAATGATGTTAAATTAAGCGCTGCCGACTGTATTGTTTTTAGGCAGTATTTTTGATTGATGGGGTGCAAGAATAAGGTACCACACGCCTGTGCATGTAGCTAGCTGTGCATAAGTTTGATTATTCCCTCTAACACTAGCTCATTTCTTAAGACAATAAGCGGTGAGCTATTACTTCGATGTGTGCTGGTACAAAAGGCTAGTAACTATCTTGTTCTAGGCCAGCTATAATGTGCTATTCGGTCTTTCTATGCAATAGCAATTAGCAAATCAAATTCTTGACGTCCAGTAGGAAGCCAAATCAACTTCTTCCTTAGTCAGGAATGCCTATTCGCCGTTTCATTCGCGTCTTTGGGCTCCGTTTATGGCGTGTGTAATGCACCTGGTCTCACTCATTTTTAGCCCAGACCCTTGCATATCGTTTACCGAAACCACTACACGGATTACCAGCCAGAACGGTAAAAGGGGCCCCGTCTTCGCCGTACTTTTCCCGCGCTGACGGCGCCAGGCACGGGCAGGTTTTTCGAGATTAACCAGACGTGCTTAAAAAGCATACGTCCATCATAATTTCAGCCCTTCTTTTGCAGTTTTTGTTCTGGTGAATGACGAAACAGGAACACTTGAACGTACCAAATAATACCATATTTCAAAAATAAACTCTTTAACTTCTCGAAATCCATGCAATGGAAATAAAGTTGAGATGCTTTTGTTTAAGCATCAAAAAGCTTTCAATATATAGGCATAAAGTGATCATACATCATGGAATGGAGCAAGCATATTTGTTCTTCTTTTAGACTTCACTGTTTTTTCCTATCAACTCTTATATAAATAAATAAAAACATTATGATTGGTTGTCATGTGTTACTCCTACTTAGTGTCTCCTGTTACGAGCACGCGGTCTAAAAACTTGCTTTCAGTGGATGCGGATATCCCAGCACCTTTCCTTGGCTTGCAGCTTAGCAGCCTGAAAACGCATACGTTGGTCTCAAATAGCAGCGCATCCCTCCAGAGCATATTGACAGAAACGCCAGCTAGCAGAAACAGACGGTCGCTTCAAAGAACGCCTGCCACCGCCACTCCCTACTGAAACCTGCATTAGCATTTTCGCGTGCACCCTTCGAAGGCATTCACCTTGAGCAAAGGTCGCCGAACCGATGGGCTGGACATACACTGCAACTCGCCAAGATACAATCAAAGAATCACAAATGACGCAAAAATGCCAAAAAAAATCGCCCAATGTCTCTGAGCGCTGACATGGACTGTCGTCATCGCAGTCCGGAGATCGTCCGATAACGTCCAAAAAACGTCCTCAGAACGTCCGAGAAAACGTCTGATAGTGTCCTGTGACGTCCCCTAACGTCTCGTGATGATTGTGGAGCCGTCGGGGCGTGTTTCAGCCTCTGGCCACTGGGCGGGTGGGCACGGGACCGGGCACGGGAGCGGGCGGGACGAGGGGTTTTCCTTGAGCGCCAGGTGTGCTCGCCCGGTGACGGGTACCGCTGAGCTGCGGGGCGGTGGCGGGGCACACTGAGAAAACAGTGTCCCGATTTTCGGGCTCAGAGACCAGTTTTCGGGCTAATGTACCATATTCAAAACAGACAGCACATTTCGAGAATACTTTCTGAGCTAGCGCCACATGGGCTCATACGATCCCTTAAATCGGCATCATTGATCGCAGAAACAGAGCTCAGTCAGTACCCATTATCGGTGTCAAGCTCTAAAACTAGTCTCACTATGATACCAGTTTTCAGCCTGATCCCCATTTTCGAGCTCACCTGATTCCAGTTTGAGGGCTCAAATTGTGTGGTGAAGCCAATATTAGGGCTCACGTCATCGCTTTTCGGGGCTTTGGTAAAAGCTGGATTGCGTCAGCTGGCTGGCCAGCTGGCGACGCACGAAAGGTATTTAATTTTAGATATACCTAAGCGCGGTAGTAGGATGGACATAAATATTTCAAATAGCTTTAAATGAAAAATTGATTGGTAAATATTCATTCTTTTATATCTAGCATTGATATGTAAGAAGCTCTGCTAGCGCCACCATACGGCGCCAGCTGGCAAAAAATCCAGTTAATACCAGAGCCCGCTTTTCGTCCGATGCAGCCCCTCCTCCCCCCTCCCCCGTGTCCAGCAGCTGCGAATAAGACGAAGCCGCGGGCAAACTTTTTTTTTTTTTGCTCGGCCAGCCTAGCGCCAGTCTCGAGCGGTGGGACAGTTAACCGGCAATTTTGGCCGGGATGCAAAAGTTACGTTAAACCGGTTTATGTTAACCCGGGAGCAAATAACAACGTGGGAGCCTATCTTAGGTGTGGCAAAGCTAACGGATTACTTACTTGTTGCCGAGGTGCCCAAAGAAGGTACTGGAACCGAAAACACAACATTGGTTCATGTATTTATTAACATTCATAGACACAGTCATACTTGTGCAAGGTGTCAGTGTTCGGTTGTGGGGTGTAATAGCCAGGGAAAAAGTTCTATGAACTGAAAAACCCGGCGCCTATTACTTCGCAACATGGTTGTGTATTCAACATGAACTGCAAGGAGTGCAGACGACATTGCCTGTGCTAACTTAACGTCTCACGGGCAGCGCCGCGCTCTGACACCTTGGTCCCAGAAGCGGCGGCGTTTCTGACCGCAAATCGCCGGAGAGCCGGTCGACGCCGTTGAGGGGACTGAGCAGGCCGCTGCCAGCTCCACCTTCACGTCCGCGCGGCGCAGCTCGGTGTGCGGCGGCGGCTCATCGCGCGGGCCGCACCCGTCCGTCCGCTGCACGAGCCGCTTTTCGATCCGACAGCGCAACACCGGCACGCCATTGTGCTGGCTGAGCGGCGGCAGCGGCACGTAGGCAACAAAACAGTAGAAATCGATGGGCCTGGATCGGCGTTGCCAGCAACGCCGGCAGCGGCGCGGCGGGAGGCGCCAGTGCCGCCGTCGGGGACGTGTGCCCTTCGCTGCGCTCATTCGAGTTGGCCGGCCGGCCGCGCGGCGTAGTCCTTTTGACACGGTGCGAGAAGAGCCGGATGAAGGTGGACTTTTTATTGGCGTTGCTGGTGCTCACGCCGCCGGCGTCCAGTTTGGGCGGCAAGTCCGAGTACCAGGAGTCGGACAAGTCCCGCGCGAACGCCGCCAGCCGGTCGTCGTCACTGCTGGCGGCGGCCCGCCGACGGCGCTGCCTCAGAATCGGACGAGTCGGTGGTACTGAGCACCTCGCGGGACGGGTAGCTGGGAGTGGGCCGGCCGCGGCCCCTGCCAGGCCGCGCCACCTTCACCGGCGCAGCCGCCTTCAAACTGCCCTTGCTGGGCGGCGGGTTGGTCGGCGGAGGCGGCAGCGGTGCCTCGACGTCAGTCCGAGTCGCTGTCACTGGGCGGCCGCCGCGGAGACGGCTTCTGTTTGACCCGCAGCCGGCCTGGGCCGGCTCGGCGCCCTCGGCCGGCGGCGCGCGCCGTTTCGAGCGTTTCACCTTTTCACTGTTACTCTCGCCTGGTCCTCAGCGTCGAGCGGCTCGGCGCTGTTCGGTTTCATGTGGCCCATGCTGCTGGGAAACTCGGGTGGGGACAGCTTTCTGACTGGAGTGCCGTCGAAGATGGAGGAGACGGGGGTGCTCGCAGAGTCCTTGCCCAATGCCCATGATAGAGCCGAGGCTCCACTGGACGCCCAGCTTAATCGGGCTATCGCCGCCCTCCTTCTATGGTGGATTCTTCGGCCCCCTACAGCCACTAGGGCCATCATATACTCCCAGATGGCGGCACCTAGGGGATGAGGGGGGGGGGGGTGTCTGGGCCACTTGTCCACCTCGTGGCGTCGCCAGCGACGCCTGCGAGTCGGAGCAAATGATTATGGGGTCTTCCTCGAAGGACGGGTGCTTCAGGAGATGTTGCTTTGCCGTTTTGGGCGCCACCATCTCAGATCGGTAAATGGAGCAAATCCTCCCCGCCGCCTCCCGCAGTACCAATGTTGTACTGTCTGGGTGCTCGGTGAGGACCCCAGCGCCGCCTTCCTATTACTCCCCCGGTCGCAGACCCGTCGACCCAGGCCCACGTCGCACGCTGGGGGAGCGCTCCCAGTCACGCCTCCGCAGCACTCCTCGCTGTCGCGGACGCCCCGATCGGCAGCAGGTCCAGGTGGACCGTGACGCCGTCTGTTGGCGTCTACGGGGGCAGTCTCGTGGATAAGCGCGCCTCGGCGGGCAGCGCCACTCCAGTGGTCCCACACCGCTCCCCCGCGCTCTCTCCAGCCGGTCACTGACTTCAGTCACGGTTGGGGGGGGGGGGCTTCCGCCACGACGCGGCGGGTCCTCCGACGGGAGGGAGAGCGCCTTCGCCAGTAGGCGCGATGCCAGCGCATCCCTCCTCATCTCTCCATCGGCACGACGCCCGCCTCGGCCCTCACGGCGAGTCTTGGAGCATGGAAATCGGGCAGCCAGTGATGACTCATGCCACCATCAGCATCTCCGCCTCCAGGACGCCAAGATGTGTGGCCGCAGCCGCAGGCAGCCACGCCGACCCCGCTGCCCGCATGCCCAAGTAGTCTCGAATCGCTGACACCTCTCCTGAAACAAGAGTGGTGTCGTAAACTTAAACCCCTTGCTGGAGCCCGCCAGCCGCGACAACACCGCCACACCAATTTTTGTGACCCCGGAACTTCCGTCCCGAGCCTTATTTCACGGCACGATGCTACAGTGCGCTACACGTATTGTGGTATTCAGCTTCCATGGAAACATCAACTAATTTGGACGCTCAAACATGGGAGTCAGGAGTGGTTAAGGCCCAGAGCGTTCTGTCTGGTTTATAAAACCTTGGCCAGCAGATGTAAATGTGCTTTTTGTATAAGTGGCTTAATTTTGACGCAAAAGGGCACTAACCTTCGGTGCAAATAATGCAGAAATTTCAGCGCAAATTGCAAAATAGCTTGCGCCGAACTTCGGCGCATGACGGCTTCACGGGCGTCCGGCGTACCATATGGATGTTTTCCAGTTTGGGCTGCAGGCTTTAGCTCTAGGTTTTAGACTGTAGGTTTTGGGTTGGGTTGGGCTGGGCTGGGCTGGGCTGGGCTGGGCTGGGCTGGGCTGGTTGGGGTGGTTGGGTTGGGTTGGATTAGGTTAGGTAAGTTTAGGTTAGTTTAGTTTAGGATAGATATGAATACCTATTTTTTGTAAGTTTTTTTTTTTTGAAGTGACATGTCGTTTCCTTTTATTGTGCTATTTAACAGAAAGTACAAGCTCACATGCATAAACAGTAAACACATTAACCACATGTACCCATACGAACCGCCGGTGCCGCTCAGAGCCTGTGCTCCCTGGCGCGGCGGTTACAGCGCCCCGCCGGCTCCCTCTGCGCTGACCACTTGGTTATATAGGTCTTTGTGGAGGTAGAAGAATATGTAGCCGTTTCTCTGGTGTCCCTCGCCCATAATGTCGGCCTCGTCGACACAGCTGACTCGGCTATCGTTATAGTGGTACCAACGGTCCCTGCCGACGCTGTAGACGTCCGACACGTAGTGTCCGGAGTGCGTGGCGCCGCCGTAGTGGCTGACGATGCCCACCAGCCGGTAGGTAAAGTCGCCGGCCAGGTCCACTGAGCAGAGAGACTGGCCGTCTTCCACGCAGAAATCCGAGAGATGTGCCTGCTCCGAGGTGTCGGCCGGCGCTCCCTTCCCCAGCGACCTCACGATGGCTTCCTGGAGCTCGCCATCTTCGTCCTCGCGGGTCCGCGCCGGTTTGGACTCGGAGTCAGCGTCCAGCACCACCAGCTCATCCTGCGCTGGCGGCGGCGGCGGCAGCGGCTCGGCACCGGTCGCCGGTGAAGAGGGACGCGCCGGCGCTGCGGTTCCGGCCGACACCGGCGATCCGGCGGCGGCGGACTCCGGCGGGCCGGCGCTGGCGGTCGGCACTGATGACGGTCCACAGGCGGCGGGCGGCGGCGACGGACCCGACCTGGGCGCCTCAGACTCCTCGAAGTCGGAGAGGGTGCACAGGGAAGGCTTCCTGCACTTCCACTCGGGAGGCCGGGTGACGTCATCCGCGACATATTCGTTCAGTGAAAGGAACTTGGGAATGCCGACATTGGCGCTGATTTTCTTCGATTCCCCTCCAAGGAAGACGTACCGGTTGAGCTGTAGTATCAGCGTCCTGGGCAGCTGGCTGATTTTGGTGGTGACGCGGCACTCATCATGCTGGCAGTGCTGACAGAGCCGCTCGCGCCGGTCAGGCCGCATGCACATTCGCAGTGCGTCCTGCAGCGTGGGCGTCTCCGTGCCCTGGCGGCGCGGCACTCTGACAAACCAGCATATGTTTTCTTGCCGCTTCAGCGCCGTTTCATGACACTTGGTGCACATGTAGCTCTCGACGACCTGGTACTGAAAGTTGTCTCGCACCGGGTTGTCGGTCGGTCGCCGCGCGTCGATCTCTCCCTTCATAGTGTCTAGCAGGCGCAGCAAGAACTCATTGGCGTCCTGCATCTCGGTACCTCTGAACGCCGGGTCGATGTCGGCGAACACGTCGCGCAGATCGTTGAGATGGCTAGAGACTGATTTGCTGAGTGCCTTCTGGCGCAGCACCATCAGTTTGGCGACGGCACGCAGCGTGCGGCACTGGCCGCTCTCGTCCAGGCCCGAGATCAGGGAAATCATCTCACTGAGGAACGGTCGCAGGCCCAGCAGCGACTGCAGGGTGGCGTTCTGATAGCAGGAGTTCCCGTAGTTGGGTAGGCCGATATACAAAGGGTCCTTGCCATCATTGTCGGAGTCGAGCGGCCGGATGGCCGGGACTAGCTGCAGGCCGCGGCTGGCCGCCTGCGCCTTGCCACAGTGCAGCTGCGGGTTCTTGTCGCCCTCGCCGGACTTGCGCAGCGACGGCGGCGGCCGCATCTGTGGGCTGGCGGCGGACAGCGAGCCGCCGGCTTCGGCCGAGTCACCGTAGAACCGGCGCGGGCCGACGCCAGCCACCTGCAGCAGCTTCGTGTTCTCCCTGTCAGCGCGGTCCGGGCAGCTGGGCGCCCGCTCCTTCGAGCGCGACAGTCGCGAACCCTTGGCCTCGGACGGGTGCATGGTCCCCAATGTAGATCCACCTTGGCTCGACTTTGAGAGGGAATGACTTGAGTCGACGTCAGATGCCTGCCTTCCAGCGTTTTCATCGCTATCTGGTTCTTGGCTGCATGGTGACGACTCAGCAGTGCAGGAAGGCTGCGCATGGACTCGTCGAAGCGTTGACGTGTCGTCAGCTGCTGCCAGTCGCACAGCAGCCGCGTTGCCACGTGCCACTGCCACCGATATGCGCTGCATTAAGTGTTCCATGTCTCGCCGATCGCCGGTTGTCTGAACGATCCGCTGACCGAGTTCTCTTAAGAAGTGAAGACTATCAGTGCCAAAAGCACCAGATGTCTCGACGGCGACTGTTTGGAACAGGTACCGCCGACTTAAGTCAGCGTAGCGTCGACGTTTGCGTCCTTCGGCAGCAGTGGCTGCGGCACTCGCGCGCGATGCGCATGCGGATACTGAGGAGGCACTGAAAGTGTCGACGCACGTTGCATCCCAAATGAGGCATTTCCCCTCTGAGTAAGGGAAGGTTGTGATGCCATCGGGACGGCGTCCGTCGCCGCGATCCAAGCCGGCAGGTTCTAGGACTGCTGGAAGGCCGGCGGCAGCGAGGCCACGTTTGATAATGTTATTGAGCTCTGCGTGGCGGGGTAGTCGACCGGCGCTTAACTGGCAGCTGAGACCGTGCAGACCACGCTCATCAATGTCGGCCCCGCAGCGGCAGCGATGGGGAGCGCAGAGCTCAGCGCCAATCCGCAGAGCGATTGCTGTCCGCAAGGTGTCAGGCTCAATCAGGGTGCCTACACTTGGTGACGGGTAGGCGTTGAGCCAGGCGCCTGAGTGTGGCTGTCCGGCGGCTCGGAGCCTAGCTTGGCACACCTTATCGGTGCTGCTGTCTAGCAGGTGCGTGCTGATAGACTTGGCCTCTGAGCGGTCCCATTCGCGTTGAAGGTGCCGCTTTTCGTCGTCTGGCGGTGTTAGACCGGTGCGGTTTTGCCACTCATTGATCAGACGCCGTGTGGTCTCGTTGAAGTCAGCTGAGGTAGTTGCATTGATGGCTGCCACCATGGCCGCAGATGCGACATGCGATGCCAGGTGAGCGGGGAGGGCTAGATCGGAGGTCATCCTCACACCAAGCCCGCCAAGACTGACAGGCAGTGTGGCCTGTCGCCAGGCGTCGTCGCGCATCTGAACGTTGGTGATCGCCTCTAGACCCTTCCTCACGACCTCGTCGATCCCAGAAAGCAAGTCAATGTGTCTGTGGGCTGGGGAACTTCTCAAAAGGTAGAGTAGGCGAGGCATAGAGACATAGTTCTTAAGCAAGAAGAAGGATTGGTGGGGCTCTTCCATGCTTCTGAGACGCCGTACTAGTTTCTCAATCTCCTGCTTGCCGAGTAGGAGTCTGTGTCGTGTTTGAGAGTCATTCATTGGTGCGCCGAGCAGTTCCAGGTCATCCAGGCAGACTTCATGAGCGTCAGGGAGGATGCCGTGCAAATCATCCAAGATGTTCTGTTTTTGCTGGGCCCCTTGCTTTCCCAGGAAGGTGCATTCGCATTTCGCACCGTTGAAGCGCAGGCCAGCCTTCTCAAAGTTCTCTTTGACGCGCTCAATGCTGGCGAGCACTTTTGGCAGCGGACCAGCCAGAGTGCCGTCGTCCAAGTACCAGACGTTGATGTCTGCATCTGCTGCTTTGGTGGCGGTGTCTATGGCCAGCGAGAACAGCAAAGAGCTGAGAGGGTCTCCTTGCTGGATGCCGGTTTTAGACAGCACTTGGCTCTCTCCGATGAACAGGGGAGCAGATTGGCTGTACCCTTGCCATACGAGAGAATAGATGTCAGGTGCTCTTGCTCTCACTGCCTCCAGCATGCTGTCTCTGCGCACTGAGTTAAAGGCATTTGAGACATCCAGCTTCACGAGTATCCTGTCTTCGCTGGGTTCCGACTGCTGGATGTATGTTCGAACAGCATGGACTGCCGCCTCACATCCATTTCTTGTGGCCACGCCCAGTTGCACGGGCCTCAGTTCGGCCCCGATTCGTCCGGAGACTGAGTGCGCAGCTACTTTTGCAGTGATGCGGCGGTACACGCTTCCGACGGCAATGGGTCTAAGGCCGCCGTCCTTCTTACGCAGAGCGATCAGAGAGGCGCCGAAGAATGCTGGCAAGACAAACTCAGGAAGGCGGCCACATAACGCCAGATTGACGAGAGCCGTCAAAGCTGTGAGAAGGCGTGCTCCGGCTTCGGCAGTTGTTCTGGAGATCAGAGATCGCAGGTGAGCGGGTCGGACTCCGTCTAGTCCAGCGCTCGAGCTCGGTGGAAATGAGTTGATGGCCTTCAGGACGTCTGCTTCAGTAGCTGTTAGCGATGCTGTGCCCTCGTCGGGCGGTGAGACAGGGCGGATATCTTCGGGTGGTTCCGGGTGTTTCTCTTGCATTTTGCTAATGACATCATCTGTTGGGACCGCAAAAGAATCGTCCGAGGCCAGGAGGCGCAGAGCACCGCGGAGGTCGCCGTCTGTTATCTTCTCTGAGACGCGGCGCAATAGTGCCATGGTGCTAGGTGGGCGATTTCTTTTGTTCTGAGCTGTCCTTTTACTTGCATGGCGAGGTGGGTTGAAATCATCTTGAGACAAGTTATTACGAACTTGAGTGGCTAATGATAGCCTCTTCTTGCTGCCCTTGTTGTCACGGATGGTAAGCGCCAAGTAACCAAAACGCATTAGCTTACGCCATGCGAGGTCGGTACCCTGGGTTACGGCATCGTTGATGCAATGGGCTAACGCGTCAGCCACAGCGATGCGTGCCCCTTTGGGGATGAAGGGTAAGAGTCGGCATCGCTGCTTCAGAGAGGCTATCTCGTTGGCAATGTCACTGGTTGGAGGGTCATTCGCTGCAGAGTTCGAACAGCCGTCTCCGAATCGGCAGGATGTGCAGCGTTTGTTCTGTTTCGCGCATCTGCATGTTTTGCAAGGATTTGTAACGCATTTGCAGCAGCGAGGAGTGTGGCTAACTGGTGTATCTAACGATTCATTCTGAGACGAGGAGCTGTTCATGATGCAGGTTCATCGCTGTCGAATTACCTTCTCGGCCGAGGTAAGGTTCATAAAAGCTCTGTGAATGATGACTTAAGAATCTTCGAGACTGAAGCAAATTAATCTGAGGCGCACGTGACTACGGCAAAAAATCAAACGAGTTTTTTAGTTTTCACTGTGCTGAAACTTTGAAAAATATTCGAAAAGTACTATACTATTTGAGGAGGGTGCGTCTGTCCGTTACCGAGGTCCCGACTTGGTGGTGCTTTGCGTGGACTACAGGCCAGAGCGTTGCACCTAGCCCGGTGAAATTTGCACAACTTATAGATCAAAGATGCGCGACGTGTAAGATGCGCGACGTGACGTGTGTCAAGTAATTCAACTTTTGTAAGTTGAATTACTTTTTTCATTTTGTAGCATCATATGCCTTCCATCTTTGAACTGCCATATTCAAGCACCAGAATAAGTATGGACTTGAACCTTTTCCAGTCTGGATGCCTGTATGGAAGTTGTACAAAATCATGCAGTTGAAGGTATTGTAACCACAAATAAGAGCTCATGATTCAAGTCTCAACTTGTCCATAATTGGTTATCTTGATGTATACTTGTAGACCCTTCCTCTTACTTGGCACACAGGCATGGTGTCACAGTGTTCTAAAATTGGATTTCAATTGGGTGTCCCAATAAAAAAAAATCTGAAGACAAAATGAGATAGATTTAGTCTTTCCGCAAAACTGCATAATGCCATTTTTTACCTCAGATTTTGTCAGAACCTTCACAGGATCTGAAATGAAATGATGTAGAGTAGATGCATCAACTGTCAAGTCATGCGTAACCTGGCAGCTGGCTGTTGAATCAAACTTTTGACATATTTTTTTTAGCAAAGATGAAATAAAGCCACTTGTCGTATTTTTAGGATGAAAATATTTTCCCCATCATGTGTGGTTATTCACCTAAAATTCTGAAACATGGAACACTGTCATACCAGCATTCCATCATGTCAACCAGCATTCCGCAGCATGTTAGCAGAAGCAGCAGCATGTTATAAGTATATGAAAGATCCAAATAGGTTGTAGGTTGGTAGGTATTGGTACTAAGTTTAACTTAATAGGTTAGTAGGCAAGGTTAGGATTAATTTTAGCTGAGCATCAAGATAACCATTACGAACAAGTAACAAAATCCTTACCTACCCTTGAAAGCATTGCTTCAATCACATCATCACGAAGAACCAGACAAAAATTTTGCACATTCTTACACTATTTGACATCCTGAATCCAGATATGATGCTTTCATGTGGCGCAAATACAAGAAAAACGAATAATCAAACCCGTGCGTATTCGTATCAACGGCGCCACAATTGTAGATCAGACCTTTTTTTGAACAAATGTCACCACAATTTTAAAGGAAATAGTTCACATTTTAACATGGGTTTTGAACTGGAATAGCAGTTCCGTAGCTTGGGCTGAGACGAGCATAAATCAGGAGCTTTTACAGCCCAACGATCACCCTAGGCAAAGATATTCTATTTCTCGTCCCGAAAAATGTGTCTTGCGTTGAGGATGTGTGCCTTGCATATATTCGCATGCAGTATGAAACGAGCATGGGTCCCGAAAATTCTTCAGAAACTAGAGAAATTATCTACGAGAACTCTAGAGAAATTCGCTCCAGTGAGGCGCTCCAGTAACAAAAGCACGAGCAGATCGCCCAAATGCCGGTGGCCGCGATAATTTCTCTAGTTTCTGAAGAATTTTCGGGACCCATGCTCTTTTCATACTGGATCGTGGTGCCTTACAGAAACTGAAAAGTTCTTCCTATATCAAAAATATAGAAAATAATTTTTTGCTGTAAAAAGGTTTTATTTTCTTTGCTGATCATTTTGAACATAAAAAATCACAAATCCATTGCAAAAAAAAATAATTTCGTGAAAGTGAACTATTTCCTTTAAGTGATAAGGGATTAAAATGGCATGAGCATCAACATCTTGATTTTTTCTAAAAGATAGCGATAACTGATAACTAATAACTTACCATTCATTTTGAAATCACGGCGGTAGGTACACCAACACATGGCACTGAAAACAGCAAAAGACGGAATGGCGGAATGTCGTATGGAGCCCTAAAACGCAGCTCGAATTGAGCCCGAAAAGGAAGACGAACTGATGCCGCTTTCGGGGCTCATGTACTTTGAGCCCGAAAAGGGCGCCTAACTGATCCCGATTTTAAAATCATACAGATTTGAGCCCTGTTTTGGCACTCATATGAGCCCTTATTCAAAAATGTTCTCAAAGTGTTTTCTGAGTGCAGCAGTCTGTGGCAGGTATATGGGCGTCAAATGGGGGCAGTGGGGTAGACACGGAGTGACGGCTGTCTTTCTGGTCAGTTGACGACGTTCAGTGCTAGCTAGGCATGTAATTGTGGCAGTGCGTGAGCTAGTTTTGTCAGTGTGACTTAAATTAGCACGACTAACATGCTATCTGATAGCATCAGACGGGTTTTCCTTGGTTGTAGAAAATCGGAAAACCCAACGTCACCACGCATAATTGTTCATGTCTAGAACTTGTCTACGCTAATGAGATTCAGCGCAACATCAGATACATAAAACATACATTTATCACCGTATCCACAGCAAAAATCGAGTCTAACCAAAAAGAGCACCAAAACATTTTTACAGCGTACGAAGCAAACCATATATAATTACGTATAAGAATGGACGAACAAGTTACAGTTGGAAACTTCATGAGACCATTAAATCTGACACATATTGGTATAGTTCATTAGCACTTAGCAGTTTCTATGGCTAGCGTTTTGTCCATATCCTTCAAAAGATCTGTCTCTCCTAAGCTCGTGTGCCACTTTGTGTCGTTTTTCCCCTCATTTTATTTGCATATCTGTTGGTTGTTTAGGTAGTTATTTTTTGTTACAAAAATTGAAACAGATGAAAATATTATGAGATGCCCCCCCCCAAAAAAAACGTCTGAATGACAATAGGGTATAACTCGCCGTTCTATCCTAAAGTCGACCTCTACCCCCACCTCACCCCCCCCCCCCCCCCGCGAACCCACCAGCGACGCCGGCTGCCGTGCGTCCCGGCCCCTGATCAAACCACTCCCGTCGGAAGCTCATTAACCGCCGCTGACTGGTCCGGTGTGGCACTCTGACTCTGTGCAGTCTGACACGGGTGTTTTACTCCGGCTAGAGGGGGGGGGGGTAAGGGAGGGGAGGGGCAGAGTCTTCTCTATCTACAGGGCTAGGGCCGGATTGCGGTGGGTTAGGTGTTTAGACGGAAAGGATGGGCCATGTAGCCATGATAGGAAATGTTCGTATTTACAGAGAAAGAGAGGAAGGGAAAGAGAAGGGATAGAGGGAAAGAGACCATTACTGGATAAAGTGCTGCGTAGCTCAGGGACTGGAGTGCACTTAATAGAGCCCAGCTAAGCAGATTGAATAAGCTTGACCAGATGTGCAAAATATAAGCCCTGCGCCCTTGACTCATCAATATAACGGCATTGTGCGTAAGTCTGTAATAAGGATGTCGCAATACCAATATTTCCTCGTGGTAGCGGACGCCTGTGATTTCGCCACTCTGCACTTAGCTGGCCGATCTTATGTGGACCAGTTTTCGGTGATACAATAGACTGAAGTTGTGTGTCCAGTCGACCCAGATATATCAGTGAGTGTGAAGGTCAGTCGGTCTTACTGGGTCAGAAGGTACTCTACGCGGCACAGGATTCTGTGGTGCTGCAGGTCTTAAAGGAAATAGTTCACTTTCACGAAATTATTTTTTTTTTGCAACGGATTTATGATTTTTTATGTTCAAAATAATCAGCAAAGAAAATAAAACCTTTTTATAACAAAATATTATTTTCTATATTTTGATATAGGAAGAACTTTTCAGTTTCTGTAAGGCACACGCGATCCAGTATGAAAAGAGCATGGGTCCCGAAAATTCTTCAGAAACAGAGAAATTATCGCAGCCACCGGCATTTGGGCGATCTGCTCGATCTGATAATGTTTCCCTGAATGTCCTAATTGATCAGTACGAGAATAACTCTAGAGTTCTCGTAGATCATTTCTCTAGTTTCTGAAGAATTTTCGGGACCCATGCTCTTTTCATACTGGATGGAAATATATGCAAGGCACACATCCTCAACGCAAGACACCTTTTTCGGGACGAGAAATAGAATATCTTTGCCTAGGGTGATCGTTGGGCTGTAAAAGCTCCTGATTTATGCTCGTCTCAGCCCAAGCTACGGAACTGCTATTCCAGTTCAAAACCCATGTTAAAAAGTGAACTATTTCCTTTAACGTTTCACGGCTTCAGTTTTTGTGGAAGCATAAACCTCTGTCTGTATGCTAAAGGTTTATGGTGGACATACATAATACAGAGGTCTATGGGGGAGGGCTTATTTTCCAAAAGTAATCGTTATGTGTAAAGTCAAGTCAATTCAGTGTAGGTACCTGGGTGAACTTACTAAGCGTTGCAAAAGAAAGGAGGTGATATATGCAAAGGCATTTTGAGTCTTTGAGCATGTCTTGTGTAACTTTTATTAGTTTTGTGTAGTATGTATCTAGAATGATAAGATAAGGTGTCACCTAAACACATCTTGAGATTTTCGCAGCGCATTCAAACTTATCAGTATTCCGATATTCCGTTAGTTCATGTTCTACAAAAAATGCATCGCGTAAGATATGCCACTGATTTCCCCCACCTTGCTGTTTTACGCCACAACCTTGTGTAACTGCATCCTATAACAGTGGACAGCATCATTTTGAGCGTCGTAAAAATTGGTCAAACATACATAGGTTTTCGCGTTCAGTAGTGATGAATATTGGCGTCATATCAGCAGAAATTGACACGGCTCCTTTCGAATACTAGCTATCAGAATGGCGAGTGTCCTGAAGCATTGATAAATGCTTCTTTAGATGCTGGCAGTTACTTTCATGAGCGTCATTAATCACATTGTCAAGATTTTATCAAAATAACTGAATCCAATTTCTCAATGGTGTTTGATAAACATATAAGGTAAAAAGCTTCGATAAGTATATGACACGTAAGATAAGCATAAGTAACTACATATTTGATAACTTGAAGACAAAGAAGGTAAATAACATTTTGCGCATTGTGAATGTCATTTGCTCATTAATTGCTGCCTTTTTGGTTGTGCTAGTTCTAAGATATAATACGACCGGATTTACCGTAAGAATTTGAAATCATTTGATTGACTGCAACCAAATCAGTTTTAGTTAAGTAAGCTTGAGGCGTAACTGATCATCAGTGATTTGTACTTCACAGCAACAGCAACCACCACAAGTTACCTACATATTTAGAGCGTTCACAAAACCTTCACAGCACAGCACAACATAACTAAAAACACTTAAGACTGTTGTTTGGAAAACATCAGAAAGACGACTAAAGCACTCTTACATGGCTCAACTGCATTGTACTGTGTTGATATTTTCTTGTTATTTTCAACTGTCAATCTAACCATCAAGTGTAGTTACAATCTCTCATCAAGTTTATTTTAGCTTGGTACAAGTTACGTTCTGCTATTTATAGGAGTTTAAGTTTTTAGCGCGTTCCTGCTTTGAATAGCTAATGTTTATTCATATGCAAGTTGAACAGCGTAGTGAAATGTAAGCCAATCTTCTGCACCGGGCTGCGTTTTCCTTCTTACACGACGAACAGGACTCTTCAGCCGGCTCAAGCAGTAAGCACCTGTGGCAGTGTGGCACCTTCACCTACCGCTGGAGCCACCGGATGTTTTCATATACCGATGCGTGTCTAATGTCGCATGCAAACTGATAAGGCGGTTACGTAGATTGAGCCTGATAGGTATGTTTGAGTAATAACCATATTTGGTGGGGTGATTCACATTGTAGAGGCATAGACCTATGGTAACAAAAATGTAATTACAAAATAATTAAAGCGGACTGCCAGTGAAGGTACAAACTGAAGTCGGGTCATGAGGCGAAGTTTATTAGGAGCGGTTGGAGGTAGGTAATGGTGAATAAGTAATTTATGTGGAAGTCCTTCTATTTCAAATACAATAAAATATTTGATATCCTGTCTTTTTTGGATATCCTGTCAATACCATACCCCATTTTAACAAACAGTTTATTTGCAACGAGGCTCATAGCTTTCTTTTATAAATTGCGTTCAATTTGTTTGCGTATGAATAATGTAAATTTTCGAAAATTGGCTCGCAATCTCCGTCCGTCGTTAGGAATGAAACAATGGTCGCTACCTACATTGGATGTGGAGGAATCCAGAATTGGAGGATCAAAAAGCATGCTGCTTCCGGAAATTCCCATTGGTGGGTCGCTGAAAAAAAAGTTCGGCTGAACCTGTTTGTCAGTGAGTGAGTGAGTGAGTGAGTTTGTCCAAGCTTTTTTGGACCTGGAGTCAAAATGGGTGGACCGATCGGGACGAAAGTGGGACCGTTTGATTCGTCTCCGACGAGGTAAACTTTTGGTGCTGGCCTCGGTTCGCTCGGTGCTTCGTGGCACACGCTATTCCGCTTCAAAGTTTCGGTGACACGAACTTTTTTGTCAAGGCTACAGGTCAACCCGAGGTCACGGGCAAAGCCATACTGGCGGGACACATCGGTAACACCTTGAACCAGTTTCCAGGGGTGTCACCGTCTGCGAGGGGTGCAGGCTGCACGTGCTGGGGTCGGAAAACCGTTTTGACGTGAGGTCCTCTGGCTCAAAGAAATTTTAAGCTATCAACCTCAAAATCGGTTCAATGGTAGTCCCAGGCAAGGCCTCCAAAATAATGCACATTTCATTGGGCTATGGATCCTCCAATTCTGGCCCAAGGCAACGCACGAGCGCTGCCGGCATCTAGTTGGTAAATGTTGGATGTTGTCAAGGTTGAGAGCCGGCGCATCGGAGATAATCTTATTTAGAAGTGAAAGTATAATCCTCATCTAGATAATGCTAGACCGCCAGTACTTATTGGCTACGGCTTACAAATATTAAAGCTATGTTTACCTTTCCAGTTTTTAGTTTATCCAAGTGTAGGTAAAACTAGTCTTTGGTTACCTATATGTAAGGCGTTTTAGATCCATTTTCAATTGCTTTAAATAATGCTATCAGCTCTGACGGTAACAATGTTTTTTTTCAATGCTAGATATGTAAATGTGTATGGATGGCATGATGTGTTCATGAAGTGTGTATGATATTTATCGGAAAAGGCATCTGGAGTCTGGACTATATAATGAAGATGGCAGCGCCAGCCGCCCACAAAAAGTCCTTCCTCTTGTGCGTCCAGGCCCATGATGTTGGAAATAGTTATGACAACTGAACCATTGACAACTGAACCAGGGACAACTGAACCAGTGACAGCTGAACCAGGGACAACTGAACCAGTGACAACTGAACCAGGGACAACTGAACCAGGGACAACTGAACCAGTGACAACTGAACCAGTGACAACTGAACCAGGGACAACTGAACCAGTGACAACTGAACCAGTGGACAACTGAACCAGTGGACAACTGAACCAGTAGACAACTGAACCAGTGACAACTGAACCAGTGACAACTGAACCAGTGACAGTTGAACCAGTGACAACTGAACCAGTGACAACTGAACCAGTGACAACTGAACCAGTATGACAACTGAACCAGTGACAACTGAACCAGGGACAACTGAACCAGTGACAACTGAACCAGTGACAACTGAACCACTAACCAGTAGCCCAGCAAGCAATTTTACTCCGGGCCTAAGCAAGCTGAAGTGCGGCTTGCCCGATATTTTCAGTCGGGCTAAAGTCGGCTAGCGCTTGGACTAAAGTCGGCTAGCGCTTGGGCTAAAGACTAAAGTCGGCGTATGACACAACAAACGCCGACTAAAGCCCATGCTCTGCCGGAGGTATGCCCTCTGGGCCTCTCGGCGAGCTCAGGACAGCCGTTGTTTAGCCCTAGTTGTGCGACGTTTGGCGTAAGCCCGATGTAAGCCCGAGCAGTGAATCCATTTATATACCGGAGATTCCTCTGGGCCCAGGCGGGCTGAACTCTGCCAAGCCCACGTTGCGTACCCTGTCTGTCCCGAGTTAGGCCAACAAAGTGAATATCATTTACACGTTGCTAGCTCTTCGGGCGTCCCAGGTGGGCGTAACGGTTGCCACACCAGTTCGCGACCACCAGGCTATCTGGCTAGTTGTCAGCCCTGTCAGCCGTCGTACGGCTCTCGGACGGACACTCTAATAGATCGGACACAGATCAATTGGCAGACCGGCAGATTGGCACAGACCGTCCGTCCAGCCACCCGCTACCTTATACCTATACAGCGCAGTACGACATTGGTTGTCCACTGGTTCAGTTGTCCGCTGGCTCAGTTGTCCGCTGGTTCAGTTGTCTGCTGGTTCAGTTGTCACTGGTTCAGTTGTCCACTGGACACTGGTTCAGTTGTCACTGGTTCAGTTGTCACTGGTTCAGTTGTCACTGGTTCAGTTGTCACTGGTTCAGTTGTCACTGGTTCAGTTGTCATACTGGTTCAGTTGTCACTGGTTCAGTTGTCACTGACTCAGTTGTCACTGGTTCAGTTGTCACTGGTTCAGTTGTCACTGGTTCAGTTGTCACTGGTTCAGTTGTCACTGGTTCAGTTGTCTACTGGTTCAATTGTCCACTGGTTCAGTTGTCCACTGGTTCAGTTGTCCACTGGTTCAGTTGTCACTGGCTCAGTTGTCCCTGGTTCAGTTGTCACTGGTTCAGTTGTCACTGGTTCAGTTGTCGCTGGTTCAGTTGTCACTGGTTCAGTTGTCGCTGGTTCAGTTGTCACTGGCTCAGTTGTCACTGGTTCAGTTGTCCCTGGTTCAGTTTTACTGGTTCAGTTGTCCCTGGTTCAGTTGTCACTGGTTCAGTTGTCTGCCTACCGATAGTCTTATATGCGACACATTGGTAAGCCCGTTTTTAGTTTTATACAAAATTCACCTTCAGTAAAAATTAACTGCTTATATACATGCGTTGCTAAGACCACTGCTCATCTCCCAGAAGCTTGGCTCCTGAGCTCGGTGAAAATCGGTGAAGTGAATAAATACGTTGGCACAGCGCTTTTTCAGTTCTCACATAAGTGCACATTCACCAATATTTTTTAGCTTTTGCTTGTAGACATCATATGTGATGCAACTTGACGCTACACCAAACTTCATTGAGTTAGCATGTGGCAGGCCCGGCAAAAGCAGGTTACTTGTTTGGTTATATCCCTTGAGGCATCTTGTTTTGTTACTTTTCCATCAGTTTTGTACAGCGATTAATATCTCATGTGAGGAAGAGTATAACTTTTTCCGACAGACATAATCACGCACTTTTCTGAGTTATGTCCGCCGGCTAGTCGACGGTTGAAGGCATGGCAACAGAAACCCAAACCGGCCGCGTCCGGGTGGCGTCCGATTTCATCGGCCCCCTTCTGAGGGCGTTTTTCCAACGGTGACGTTGCCCGCCCCCTTCCCTCCCGCCGCCCCTGTTAGAACGGCCAACGGTAGATCGCGCGTCCCGCTCACGAAGAGCGGTCACGATCGGGCCGCGTTCGGCGCCGCCTGCTCTGCTGGCTGCACAGGCTGGCCAGCCAGGGTCAAGGTCACGTCGGGAGCGGGTCACTGGCGCCGGCCGCCATAGCTGCCGCCGCCGCCTGGCCGCGCAGTGGGTGTCCGCCGCCGGCCGGCGCTGATTGGTCGGCGCCGCGCGGTGGGCGGAGCCTGTGGCGCCAGGCCTCTCGGCGCCGGCCCCTATCAATCAACGGCGTGGGGTCGGACGGAGCGCGGCGCGCTCAGCGAGCTCCTGTGCACGTGGGGAATGCGCGCGCGGCTGTGACGGCATAGTGACAAACTGGCGGGCATGTTAAGCCACTGCAACATGAATCCCATTGGAACCGTGTACGCCACCAAGCGCAGGAGGAGGAATGGAAAAAGGTGAGTTCGCTGCCGTGCAGCCGCGCCCCGCCTTCAGCGATCAATGTGTCCAACTGATAACAATTCAAACAGTATTCCTGGATATTAATTGCTGCAAGTTACACAGCTGAGGCTCGTAGTTGCTGTCTGTGCCCTGGTTTCATGGGACTGACTGGCGCCCCTGTGGGTGTGGCCATTGACTAGGGCAGTGCGCGTCGACCGGTCCCCGGGTCGTGTGAATATTTCATTCTGCTACACGCACAATTGTAGGTGGAGTACCTCGAGCAGTGCGGTAGTACCTACATATGTGGGCGGTAGGACTGTGGGGCTGCTCCATGTATTTTAACCAGGACGCAATGCGGTCATGAGAAGACATACATGGGGTAGTTTAGGGGAGCTACGGCTATTTAATTTGACATTGGTATTAATACGTTTGTGAGCTAGATATGCGTATCTGAAAGAAAAATATGTTTATAATAGCATAACTCGCAATTTTCCGAATTTATTTTGAATACCTATGTCGGCAAAATCGGTCGCATTAGACAAAATTGCGAGAACGCAAATGATGAAGGAATAAATTATAACAGCTGTTTTTCGTCATAAGTTCATCCGATACCAGACCTTTCTGTATAACTTATAAGTAAAATATAACTTCTACACCTGCGGCTGGAAGTCTGTCGTAGCAGCGAAGCGACCAGTCACTTGGCTTCTTCCCGACACGGCCGGTATTACCGAGCTATCGGATCAGTCTGTGTTGTGGGATGTGGGAGTACCGACATTACCGACATTTACCAATGTATTCACCACTTTGGTAAATAACCGGTCAGCGTGTGTTACCGGCTCACATGCTCAGCCCGTTGCCGTGCCCAGGCCGGTAAAGCCGATCGTGCCGAACTGCTGTTGACTGATCAGTGATCACAACTCCGACGGTGATAGGTAAAATGATCATAAATTGAATAGTTGTTGGGGTGAAACATGCAGGTACTGACATAAAATGGGAAGATTCTATATAAAAAAAAACTTTGGACTTAGTCGCATCTGGCTGAAGGAATCAAAGCATTTCAATCGAAGCTGCCTGGCTCGTACGTGGCAATCACATTAATGATCGCACATCATCTTTCTTTTTTGGTCCATCCCTTTCATTTATCCCTCGACACTGTTGTGTAAACACCATCCTTTTCAAACTCGGCGCACTCAGGTCGTTAGTCCAATTACCCGCCGTAACACCGGCAGCTGACAGTGACTACATTTATTTTCCACCTGTCCAATAAATGAAAATTGCGCTCGGAAATAAATCAATGTCCGCTCGGCTCTTATGCACGATGTGTCACTAGCGCCGGCCTCCGAAAGCGGCGGATGTGATTTAACTTTGTCTCGAGTTGTGTGGTGGTGTGTGTGCCCCCAGCCGAGTTGTGCGGTGGTGTGTCCCATTACACAGTAGACCAGCGCGGTTTATGACAATGGCACGGTAGTTTGTCGAACTCATCTTCCTGTATCAATTCTGCAAGGTGCAAAGTAACGGAAACTGTAGAGGGCGTCAGGATTTCCTGAATTGGTCTGCCCCATCATTTTGATAGTATCACAGGGCTTGGAACCAGAATCAACGCCTTGGATATTGACCATGATGTACAATTTTCGAGCAGCGATTATGACACGGTAACCACCTACCTATGGATGACAAATGTAGGAGCACAAGTTCTATTATTATGTTAGAAAATGCTAACACCATGATATTCATAATAATACTCAAACTAGCCATAGCTCACCTTCAACAGCACAAGTTCTCCTTAAATTAAAAGTGCCTCAGAAAAAGTTGCAAAAGTGAGTCGACCAACAGTAAATATGAGAGCATGGGATATTATAGGCTTCCAATATACACTTTATTGTGTTAGTTCTGATGCAGCATTGTATTGAACATAAAAGATGCGCTTTTTTGGTCATGTGACAAGTACCGTTTTAAACACCAGATACCAGCAACCAGCTCGATTACAAAGTATCTTACAAATTACTTATTATTTGGCTTAGGTGTCCTGAAGTTGTTACCGGTAATTTGTACTGAGTTCACGGTGATATCGGGACTCGGGAGAATCGGCCGGGCAGCGGACGCCAGTGGACGGCGGGCGGTGGACGGTGTAGTGTGGACGGTGGACAGTTTACTGTGGACTGTGTAGTGTGGACGGTGGACTGTGGACGGACGGTGGACTGTGGACGGTGGACGGTGGACAGTGGACAGTGGACGATGGATGGTGAAAGGTGGACGGTGGACGAAGGACGGTGGACGGCGGACGGTGGACGGTGGACGGTGGACAGTGGACGGTGGACAGTGGACAGTGGACAGTGGACGGTGGACGGTGGACGGTGGACGGTGGACTGTGGACTGTGGACGGTGGACTGTGGACTGTGGACGGTGGACGGTGGACGGTGGACGGTGGACGGTGGACGGTGGACGGTGGGCGGTGGACGGTGGACAGTGGACAGTGGACAGTGGACGGTGGACGGTGGACGGTGAACGGTGGACGGTGGACAGCGGGCCATGGGCAGTGGGCGGTGGACGGTGGACGGTGGACGGTGGACGTGGACTGTGGCAGGCGTTGCACCTCCGACAAGTGACCTGCAATACAGTGTTGGGAACTGTTGGTGGGTTACCACTGTCCCGATTTCATTTAACAACCAGTGAGGTATCATATTCCTAACCACAGCATCATTTAGCTATAAAGATCTTCTCACACAATTTTATCGCTGTCATATTGCAGCTCAACTACTTAATATGCCAGCGAATGTAGCTACTTTGTTTAAGGTTGAGGTGATATTTCGCTTTACTAATTTCGTATTTTGATTTAGCCATTGAAAATTCAGATTGGCTTCAAACGGGCCTTTTTGTTTTATGGTTGTCTGAACGTTATTCATTTGTTATGTTTCATCCTATACAGCAAAATCCACTATTGGAAACACAGGTTATTATTTTCCAACTTCGCATGAGGTAGCTCTATTTCAACCAGTGTTTCCTATATCCAGTCTCTTGCTATATTAGTTTTGTCCACTGAACTTGCTCAAACATCGCATGACTACTCTTCCTTGCAAGGTTCTGCAAAGTGAGCAGCTGCTTGCGGAGATGTGATTGCTGCTAACCATTTGTGGCAGATTAGAAGCCACAAATTCCACTTTTACACCATCTAGCTGGTGCTCGTCTGTGCTCGTATGGCGGCTGATCCCCTGTTGTCAGCCCGTCTTTTGCGATCATGAGCAGCACGTCTTCATAGGCTCGGTTCGACTTTTCATTTATTATCTGAAGCAACGCAAGCTGTCGAATGACTCAAATAAAAGTGACCTATTAAAGGTACGCTATTAAACTTATTAAACGTACTCGGCACGGTTATGATTGTGAATTGATATAAGCTTGTAGGATAATGTCTAACTTTTGATATTAAATTGATGTCACCGGTGTGTGATGGTTACTCTATGTAATTCGAGAGCTTCAATGTCATGTTGAGAATAAATTCAATCAAAACGTTGCAATGGAAGAAGCAAGTAGAGGGAAAAAACATTAACGACTGGATGTTTCAGGTATGGGTGTAAATTCATTGAACAGAAACTAGAAATCATTTGAGATTAAAGCGCGGGCTCCGGCACTACTGCTAAAGATTCGCCTGCGATGTGTGTGTGCCCTCCGTCATCGAAGTGTGACAAAGAGTGGGCGGACGTGTAATGGTGGCCGCTGAAGTAATCAGCTGTCAGTCACGTAGCAAATCCTTACAATGCTCCTCATTTGGCCATTTCAACCAAACGCTTCTTCCGAACTACAATTCGAAGCTGTACAAATCATCTGAATAGACTTGTTACTGAGTGGCTACGATAAAACATAGGCTTAGTTTCGCTGCATAAATTACATCAGTAACGACTTGAGTCTGCCCGCCGCGGCGCTCGACCTGCAATAATGGCGGAAACACGCTCACGCATTTCTCACCGCTCCGAATTTGTGGCTTTGCGGTAAGACATATGCCGTCTGCACAGTGAGATATCAGCCTCTCAGCAGGCCCGAACGAGCCGCGACCGAGTTCTCGGAACTCGCGGCGACATTCAACAGACTCGTGAACACTGCGCAGTGTACCGTGGCTCCTTCATGAAGCGCTCATTTAATCCGCCCGCTGCAAGATACCAGCTGTTAATTGTCACATTGTCCCATAGCGGGATAAATTGCCAAACCTCAACACAGGCCCCGTACCAGCATTCTCACCAAAATACGGTTCTTTCGCGCAGCAGTGTCAGCGAATTGGTACCATTCACGTCGTTTGGCATCAAAGTAGTGCTCCCACAGAAGACAAACGTGGCGCAAATGCGATGTTGGTGGGCAGTTATTAAAGCTGCAGCATCTGACTAGTATTTATCTCGACTCAGTTAGCGTGGTGTGACGTTAGCCGTTTTGGTGTCTGCATTGATGTCAACGCCACCACTAATTACACGCATGCGGCCAAAATGATGACAATGAAGTAATAAGATCAGGCTGGTATGGTGCAATTGTTTGTATATTTTAGATGTTTTATTCGAAGCTGATACATTAGGAGACCAAAACATGACGAGCTTGTTTGCAAGCTGGGTTAATGGTCATTCATTTAATATTAAGCCACTGAGTTCAAATAGAGAACTGGTGAATTGTTCCGTCGTAAATGTTACTCTACATTGAGTTGCTGATTTTTTAGAATAAAATACAGCCAGGCATATGCTAACTTCAAAAAACCTTTCCGGCAGGTGACCTAACGCCTCCATGTCAATGCCAATGACTGAAGATGAAGCCACGCGGTTTTTGTGCTAAGACGAAAAAAGGGCCATTTCGGCCTAAGTGAGACGCTCGGGCGGGTCCCCTCTCTGGCGGTGGTCCCCGAACTGTGTCACGTTTCCTCCCGCGCGCGCTCCCGGGGAGGACACGCCGTCCTCCCGTCCCTCCTCCCGCCTCCGCGGCCCACAATTTCCAGTAGCCGTGCGCCGCGCATCCCGCCACCCTAATGAATATACCCACTAATTACTTGTTACCAAATGTCCCGGCCCGGCGCGGCCAGGGCCATTTTTCACTCCATTACGCATTTTTTACCGGCGCTGGGTTTTTTTGTCGATAGTGCCATTTGGTTCCGTTAGTCTGCTTGCGCAGCTGTCGATGAGACCACCGCCATGCCGTCTGTGTTCCGGAGGGTCCTAGGTGATAGTTTCCCCTTCCACCTTTCTCTCTCCTCTCTTTCCATATCCGAGTCAACGAAAATACAGGTGAATCTTGGTGAAAAACACATATAAGCTCATATAAACATGCTGATGTTGAAAGCAATGGCCTGGCAAGAGAAGTCGCTGGTCTTCTTTGGTTGGCTTTTTCGTGTCATTTGAATGAGAAGTCCATTGAAATGGGAACAAAATAAGCATAAGCAGTGCGGGCAAAGTTGGACTTACCTAATTGTTTGGCCATTCTTCCACTATGGCTATTTTCGGACATTATAGTCTTATGCAGAGAATTATCGATAAAGACTCGCCGTCTTGATAGATCGCACAGAAATGCTACTAAATGTTACGTTATAATGATAACGGGGACACGTACACAGTTATGAAATTGGGAATTAAATAATGGAAGCATTTATGTCACTGTGACAGTTGGCCGTTGCAGGCAGCAATCACCATGAAGTGAGGATGCTACTGGGTATGTAATGCAACATGTAATTTGGACATCATATGCAAAGTTGAGCAGTCCTTGATTACGTTCTCGTGGCGTGCACTGTCCTATTACTGCGAAATATCCTCATTAGTTAATTTGGTTGATTGTCATATTAATGAAGCAAAATGAACTTGCAAGAATTTTATACATTCCCAGCCACATGGAAGTGAGGAACTGGGTTGAGAGTTGAGACACAAGCCAATATCATCGAGAAATTCAGTTGTGCATCCACACGGGTCCTTGCCATATGATCCACAAAAGCTTTTCCTTCCTAATTTGCAATCAAGAAGCCTGCTTCGGCTGACGGTAAATTTGGAGAAAGTCGACTTTTCATCTCAGGGCGGCTGTATACCCGGTTCGCCGCCGCCGCCCCCGCCCGAGCGGTGGGCGGCAGCTCCTCTCCCATCCCACGCCAATGTCTCAATTGCGTGCGCGCGCGGGCCGGCCCCAATTTGGTGGTCATACGCCTCGATTTGATTACGCGTCGAGGTGACCGGAGCCTGCGCCCACCAGCGGTGCGGCTCATTAGGTGTGGTGTGCCCAGATCTGACCCCCGGGCACGTCTGGCGGTGTGGCAGTGGACTCTCTTCATTTGACTTAGAACCACACGAGAGAGGAATGTTTGAATTTTGAACACAAGCCCTCAGTAAAGGAATTTAGGTACCTTGCAGACAATTATCATTTAGCTATCCTTACTACTTTTTCAGCTTTGCTTTCAATACCTTTTGGAACTTAAATTCTCCAAAACATAATTAAACTTGTTTACAGCGATCACGAATCAAGTAACAGTAAATAAATAAACTTTCAAGATGCTAATTTAGTTTTCTTCATTCCGGTTGCTTTATATATATCGGTAGCCTAACTATACATTACAACACATTTGGCGTGCATTTTATGCAATTTTAGTTCGCGCTACCCCAATACTAGCACTTATATTACTCAACACCATTCTAGACAGATGCTACTGAGTGCGCCACTTTTAAATTCATTTTTATTGAGTGCGCCACCATTCGTCACCGCTCGAAGACGCCGCCGGTGCCAGGCACGGCGGTGCGTCACATTCGCCTCTAGCTGACAAACTTCGGCATTTTACGAGCCTAGCTCCTGTGGCAGAGGTCGCCAGACCTCACAGCTATGGGTCTGGCCTGGTCCGTTCGGTGAAAAGAGGCCCAGCACTGAAAATGCGGCACAAAATGTGATTTACTCAGTTGCTTTATTAGAAAGCATGTACGTACGTGTTGATATTTCCTGAACGAATTGGGTGTACTTTAAACCATTTTCTGAGGGCCTGGCAACAAATATTGTTTTTGCAATCACCCTGGAGCGACAGTAACACTCAACGATCTTTCATCGCGCAGCCCTGCTAAATGAAACGGCTTCAACACTTAGCATTGATACTTTACTATACAGAACTTCCGTGTTGACCTTCGCTTGACACCGCGCACATTCTACTGCTACCAGCATTATGTAACGACACAACGGCGTCCCACAACAGCAAATCACTTATACTGGAGTAACTGTTCGTTCGGAGGGCCGTAACCACTGAATACGAGAGCCAGCCGGGCCCGCTGTTGACCAGAGTTTTCCCCGGGGAGGCGCTCGGCCCGATGACCGGGGGGGCGGTGGTGGTGGCGGCGGCGGCGGCGGTGGGGAGCGGGCTGCCGCCCTGCCCGAACCAGGTACCGGTATTGATCTGCCGTACCAGTCAGACATCATAATTCTCTGCCGCCGCCGCCGCCGCCGCCGCCGCCGCTACCACCGCCGCTACCACCGCTACCACCGCCGAGTGCCGCAGCGCCCGTCTACGACCACCTCCTCTCGCTGACCAATCAATAGAGAGCTCTAGTTCTTATCTCCGGCGGCGGAGTGGCTCGCTGTGCTGTCCACTCGCCGCGGCTGCCTCCTCGCCCGGTCGTAGCCCGCGTCGTCAGAGCGTCGCCGTCGTGGCCGACGCGGCCCCGCAGTGGGGCGCCGACGGGCGGCGGTTTGTTGACTGCGGGCCTCACAGGCCGCGAGCGACCTGTTTGCACTGGCGACGGCCGCTTTCCGAACAAGGCTTCGTTCTTTATGCTGAAATAATAGCGCTTTTTCTTGTGTAAACGCAGAAATGTCCGTAGTAGAAACGACCATTTGTCGTCGCTTCGACGAGCGTTGAAAATAATTAACGTCGCGGAGGTCACGCCGTGTGGACTTTGAGGTGCTGAACTTTGATCGCTGTTACGACGCTGGACAAAATTGAAAGAGAAACGTTTTAAAAACTTCTTTGCGTCCAAGGACGGGGAAATTGTCCAGGGAAGTGTTGAGAATTCTAGGGTGTGGAGTTGCCCACCTTACCTTTTATCTAACAGTATTGTCAAAGTTCCGAAACATTCCATCTGCTCATTGCCTACAAGCTGAACCAGCGGCCACGGACGACAGACCGCGCCGTGCCCGACCATTGTCGGGGAGCGGTCGGCCGACAGTTGGAGGTACAAAGTGACCGCCATGTCTCCTCCGCTAGCCATTGTTTGGGGCAGGCAGTGCCCCACGTAACGGGCCTCCACTGAGAGCGCTCCCTGCTCCCTCCCGCCGGCAGCAGCGTCGGCGACTTAAGCACTAACTCGCTAATTAGGGTCCTAGCGGCCAAATCAATATGGATGAAGCATAACGATAGATGTTATCTGTGTCCACAATCGATTCTGCGTATAAATTATGCACTGCCGCCGCCGGCCCGCTGTTGACACGGCTTTAGCAGCGCTGTGTTTGCCCAGTCCTCCGTCTAATGCGGATTTGGGGCTAATTGGCATTTTTAATATGACAACGGCTACAGTGTACTGCACTGCTGGGGAAGACTGGTGAAATGATGTGACAAATGTTGCATATTGTTTTTGCTTCAGGACGCAATTTGGTCTTCGGGTCTTTGTCTCTTGGAGCAGTGGGGAATCGGGCGGACTATGGGGTCGTTGTGACATATGCTTCATGTGATTCGTCTATCGCAAACGACATAGTGGATTTCCTTGACTTGAGAGTGCGTTCTGACTTCTGACCTTTTCTCTGGAACCGTTCCTGAGGACAACTGTATCAAATTCTTACCTTTTGTTCAACAACCGACGTGTCAAAGGCGAAATGCGCCATATGTTACTACATTATTTCATGTGATCATATTGTTATTCAACGAATTTATGAGTCAAACACAAATTTACCCATCATTTACCACTAACGAACCCACAAACTGCAAAGTCATAACTTCCGGGTAGCAGCAAGAAGCGATTAGGTCTTGAAGCCATAATTCAGCATTTGTTGGCAGGTGCTACCAGCATCCTTAAATAATGCATTTATCAGTCATTAATGATAAGTGAAGAGGCACCGTGCTGAAATATTTTGGTGTAACGTTTATCAGCCAGTGGATAGTGTGACGGCTGAAGAGCGTTTGTTACACGTCAGATGATTCTGAATTTGTTCTAAAACATAATATGATGTAGGTGTTGGAGATATTCGTGGGCTGAGATAATATTGGCACGTTGTCCCTTCGAGACTGGATTTATAACATCACTTCTATGACGCTTCATAAAGATAATACAACACTCATCACCAAACCATACCAAACATCAGCTCGCAGTACTTCTTCGGCCCCGGCTGGGTCCGAAAGATAGAGGAGATAATATCCCCGAAAAGAAAATATTTCGCATTAGGGGAGAGCGGGGAGAGTTGTATCATGTCCAAGTTGTATCAGGGCGAATTGTGCCAAACTTATCCAATGGATGGCGCTCGCGACACGACCAGCCGACGAGGTTTTCCGGGCGCCATCTTTCCCTGTTCTGTCTTGTGGCTGAGTGGACGCGTCTCGAGGTGAGAGCCGATTTTTTTTTTAATGTCATTCTAAAAAAAATAAGTTGCAAGAAAATGTGTGTTTTGGGCATTTAGATGTGCACGAATTTGAAAGATCTCCGTAGCGGTGGTGAGGGTAGGTTCTAAGGCTGCGTGAGTGAAAACGGATTTCTCCAGTTGTCCGCTGTTTTTTTTTTTAGCACGAGGATGTTTTTCCAAGATGGCGGCTAGGTACATGTTGTATCAGAGCCGGGTGGGGTATGTTGTAACATGTATGTATGTATGTATGTATGGGTATGTTGCTTTTGATCGCGAAAGCTAAGCCCTGGCTCGCGTTTGTAGGTAGCTAGTCAATGCTCGTTCCATTTCGGCACAATGTGTTGGCTTCTTTGCTCTTAACGGGCCACTTTTGCGTCTAGTCTGTTGATGTCACCAGGGCTATGTTGTCTAGGCGCAGTCGGTTAAGGCGTCGACCCGCGGTGCGGGCGGTGCCGGGTTCGGGTTCGATTCCCGGTTCCGCCCGTTCCGCGGGCGTCGTCCCCGGCTGTGTCACCAGGTGTGGGGTAGGCTCCCATTTCAGCCGTAGCCTGGGGGGCCGGGGAACAAGGGCCAGGAGGAGGAGGAGCCCTCCTGTAAATGGGACATAAGTGCCCGTTGGAGGGAGGCCTGAATATAAAAAAATGTTTCGTTCGGATTGCATTGACCTAAGTTTGGTCTAATAAAGTGAAGCCTTTGAGCATACCTATACATTGTATTAACCCCATTTAATGTTGCTGTTATGTTCAAAACCAGTAGCAAGCACACTCCCTGAAACGTGAAATAGTGATACAAATTACCCCACCATGTGATACAACTCACCCAAGCCATGGGGCAAGTTGTATCAAAAACATTGTTCTATTCGGCAGACCGTAGAAGAAAAACTGGTAGAGGTAGCGGAAAAGTTACTTTGCACAAAAAAGCAGAAGAATCAAGGAAGGGGACAGTATGGAAATAATGAGTTTATCACGGATAGTTACGAGTTTATGGGTCTCGGAGTAAAAACTGATACAACCCACCCCACTCTCCCCTACCAAGTCTTCATGTGCATAAAAAGTAAGGCAATCCACAGCTAATGCTTCTTCAGAGCTTTGGCCTGACATGTAGCCTTGAGAGTTCGGAAATGAACGGCTTGCCGTTTGGCTGAATCCGTATCCACGAGTGCCGTCCCGTATACGGCACTTTTTTCAGCTCCTGCACAAAGGTAATCAGCCTCAATTTGTTAAGCGGCTTCCTGAGATTCGAGCAGAAACGGCTCAACGCCATATTTGTAAAGGCAAGACTCCGAGAATTCAGACTTGAATTGTGATTTTACGCACGGTGGAGGCAACTTATTGAACCTCAAAGAGCGTATCCGAGAAACATGAAGGAAAACCGATATGTATTGTCAGACTGGAAGTGAGGGCGGATAAAAACGCACAAGGCTCGAGCCGCGAGCTCCCAGCACTCTTACTGATAACTCGCCGTCGCTCTCACTCACAGCTCACCATCTTTCTCGCTGGCAGCTCACCATGCCACCACCCACAGCCCTCCGTTGTTCTCACTGGAGACGCGGCCCGTTCTCAGGGCTGCAGTCCTGAAACCGTTGCTCGCGCCGAGCCGCCGGCCGCTCCCGGAGTTTTTATGTATTTTCTCCGAGCCGTGGCGGATCAGCTGGCTTTTTCTGATCCGCCCCGGGTTTGTACGTCAGACTGAAAATTGGACGTGTCCGTCGGCTCCGTATCTGAGGCCGCGTCATTAGTCTAATAGCCGCCGCCGCCGGCTTGGAGAGCCCGGCATGCGATAGGGATGTGGGATGGTACCGCGCCGGGCCGCGGTGATGTGTGGTCCTGTGGCGTCACTGAAGTGTGGTACCGTAACGTCACCGATGTGTGGTACCGTAACGTCACTGATGTGTGGTACTGTAACGTCACTGATATTAGCTCAGCAGCGGACCCCCTGGTGGGACAACAAAACTGCTGCATGCGTCATCTGACCATCTCTCTGTCCGTCTCTCTGTCTCTATGTCCGTCTATCCCTCGCTCTCCCTCTGTCTCTGACCAGCCCGTCTGTCTGTGTCTGTCTGTCTGTGTGTGTGGCCGCCCTCCCCGTCGGCTCGCCGCCCGCCAGGCCGGCGCGGAAGGGGTGGCCCGAGTCCGATCGATGGGCCGGTAATGAAGTAATTTTGGCCGGACGCACCGGTCCGGCACCACCTGGCCCCGGTCAGAATTGAAAAAATCGGTCAGCCGGCCGGCCGGCAGAGACCATCAGTGCCGGCGCTCCGGGGGAAGAGATGGACCACAGTCCACAATGGGAAACAAGAAGAGGGTCGTGGACTTCGTGCCGGTCGCTGTTAGTGTTTGATGGAGGAGAAGTTAGTGGTCTTGGCGTCTTTGTGACCAGGGTGTTCGTGCTGAAAATTTGACGCCTTTACAAGAGAACACGCTATTTCACACTGGTTTGTGAATCACTGTCCATTCAACGACTCTCGATTTGATGATAGTAACGATGCGTCAAATCAAACAAACCGCTGTATTCATCAATCGTATTTTGGGACCTTTAATTCGGATTCTGTCGTCAGAATGGCTGTGCCATTGGCTGCACACAGCAGTCCTCTGCGGGGGTATCAAAGTTGGCGGCTCGTTTTGAGGGATTTTTACTTGTCGGACAGTAATTATCGTGCAGCTTGGTCGGTTGATCCTCTGACGGCGCTTAATCTCCGCAGGCTGCTGCGCCTACCGCAGGCAGACACCTGGTTTTGATGAAGATCAGGAAGATAGATCTTGACCTGCCTGCTTAGCTACTTGGCTTCCCGTTTGTTCTGATGGTGCAGCTTGTGATCGTTGTTTATTTGGAAGTTGCCTGAAGCCAAATCAGAAAATAACTATTCACATATGTTAACACATTTACACATTCCTACGTTTAAAGGTAAATATGACAAAAAAAAAATACTGTCAACTTTGTCAGACATTGGGTGCCTTCCCTAGGGCAGCATCATTTCTATTGCCCCATTCATGCAAGAGAATGGGACTACAGTCCTACTCACTCATCCCACATACATGGACCAGCCTCGGCCATGATCGCCGACATTAGCCGGACATCCAATCAATCTGTTTCCCCCATTCTCTGTCTGCCATCACTCTCTGACGCACCCTTCCCTTGTGATGGCCGCCTCATCCGCCGCGTGAACGGCATCGCTCCAACCAGGTGCTCCCGAGATCGAGCGGCCCCTCATCAGCCCCCTCAGCTCTCAGCGCTGTAATGTGTCCGTCAATGATGATCCCAGAACTCATCAACGCAAGCGCAAGCGCTAGCCGAGTGGCGCTACCAAACCAGGCACACCCAGGAGCCTAACGTTGTAGAGCCACAGCGTTTTGGAGAGACGGTAGGCTCCCGAACCGCGGCATGCATGCCGTGCGCCCCCGGCCGGGCCGCGATGCCCGGTTTTCGGCGGCACACACGGCACACGGCAGCGGGCGGCTCACGGCGCGCTGAGCACGGCTCAAGGACGCTGCAGGCCCGCCGCCGCCGCGTCAAATTACTGTCATTACCCGTCGTGGCCGCGCCGCGGCTGTTGTGGCGCCGCTGAGAGGCGTTCCCGGCGCGCGGATGCGGCCGTGGCGCAACCTCCGCGCCAGGGACAGACTGTTTGGGGTGATTGAGTGGCCGTAAGAGCCCCACAAGATTGAAGGCAGCAGCTGCTGCATCGGTATCTTGTTGACGTTCAGCACATCGCTAGACCCGTAAAGACTACAGCTCTACTATACACTGTGATCGTTCCCCTTCATAGAAACCCACAACTAGTTCATCCTGGCTTATCCTCTTGTCTGGCAATCTAGTTAAATACAGCATCATGAGAATGATGAAGGAGCCTTTGCTCATAATTGTTAGAAAGATGACGCAAAACAAAGTATAATCTTGTAAAAGAGCCTGATATTTGGCCTAAACACAACATCGTCGCATCTACTGCCTGGTGACCGCAGACCAGGCGACTCACCAGGCTCCTGCGCGCGCCGAACTCCCAAGGTTCGCGGCTCCGCGCCGTTACGAAGCGGGCCTTCTCACGTCGCTCGGCGCCGGCGCGACCATCAAAGGGCCTCTGCAATGCGTCAGCGCCTATTGACGGCGGAAGGCGCGGTTTTGTGGTAACAACAGGAGCACCTCGGCCAGGGCGGAGGCTCGCAGGGCCAGCAGACTGACTCATATGCCTTCTTGGCATCTGTGGAGCCTGGGTGATCTGAGCTCTCAGCACCATCTCACGCACGGCAGCTAGTCGGTGTCGGAGACTATAGTCTCCGACACCGACAGTCAGTGGCTCTGACACCGACAGTCAGCGGTGTCAGAGCGTCTACGAGGGCCAGCTATAGCTGGCCCTCGTAGACGCTCTGACGCCGCTTGCCGACGACCCCCGCTGTCCTTTCTCGGGCGGCGAGCACGCATGGCCGCGCCGCACGCAAGCCGGCCGTCTGGGGGCGCACGTGCGGCGCCGCGCGCACGGCCGCACGTCACGCCAGGGATTCCGTCCCGTGACGTCACTCACAGTTCGATGGCGGCAGATGCGCCGTCGGCGGCCATTGCCGACGCAGACGCGTCGATCGCGGCGCCAGCTCTCATCGGCTCCGTCGCGCACCGACGAGAGAGATGTGGCTCTCCCGTGAGAGGAGAGAGGCGCGACCGATGGCGCCGACGAGGGGCAGAGGCGATGGCAGGACGGCAACGACAAGGATGGGCGATGGGTAGCTCAACGGATTGCACACTGCACAGCCGTCGCAAGCTATTCCAGCGCAACTACGAGCAAAACTTATGTCCTCGCTTATAGCTTTTCTTTTTCTGAAGCAATGAAGCTTGCTAATGATTTCGGTCAGCCTTCAACCTAGCATTGTTGCATAGCGAGTAATGCAATGCATGTCCATGCATAATGCATATGCATGAATCCTGACTTCAACAGAGGATTCGACGGCACAGAGTGTGGTTAAATGAAAGCCAACAGACGGCATCCTCGACTTCGCTGGGTGTCGTATAACCACCTTTCCTGCTGCCACCAGTCCCGAACAACAATATTATCATAGGATGAGTTTTATATTACGAGCTGAAGGCTGTAAAAAGTGCCTGCGCCTGGCGGAAGGCGGAAGGCAGCTGCTACCTTCTGAGGAGCAAACAAAGGAAAAAGAAGCCAGGATCCCGACCCGTATTGGCTTAGCAGTTGCCATGCAACAAACAAAAAGTCACAAAGTCGCACTGGAAGTCATCGTTGGAAGAGCACCATAGAAATGATGGTCGAGATGCCTCCATGTTTCAGAAGCATCACTTCAGGCAACTAAAGGTGTATTCTGCCCTTAACTGAGGCATGCTTTTTAGCTCAGTTGTGTGACTGCCTTTTCTAGATGGACAAATTCGCGACTTATTACTTAACTGTGCAACGTCGGTAACAGCAACATAGTTGCTACCTGCGCCACGTTCGTCTCTGCGCGCCACTACAGCCGCCGCGCCGCGCCCCATTAGACGCCAGCGCGCCACGATCGTATACTCACCGCGGTGCACCATAATTGTCAAAATTGCCGAAATTGCAGCAGGCGGCGAACTGTGGCGCCGGGCGGCGGCGGCGGTGGCGGCGGCGGTTCGCGGAACACGGCTCGCCAGTCTTTGTGTCAGCCGGATTCGGCGCGACTCGCCACTCCGGAAGGGTGTGCAACCAAGTGTCCACGGTGAGAAACAGCCGGTCGCGGACGATTTGGGCAACAAGGCCGTCCGCCGGGGCGCGTGCACAGTACACACCTCTCCGCGTAGAGCGGAGGGCTAGCTCTGCGGGCTCGGATAACAGGGGCACTGTGACAGGTTGAGAGCTGAGGTTTATGCGAGGCAGGCGTAACCATTTTGCGGTGAGGAGTGATTTATATTGGATTTGTGAGTTCAGAACATGTAATGCACGTAAGGAAGACGCTCCATTGGTCATTATTCGACTACTATGACCGAGTTTAGTTAGAAATTACACTGCCGAGGGTAGCTCCCGAAAAGGTGAAAAACTTGTTCGTGGTATGCAATAGTTTGTGTCAATGCGTGCTCCACTAACAAATAGTTAATGAAGATAAAGGAATGCTAATCAATAGCATCGAAAAAGACCAGCAATCAACAAAATTACTTATTTATCGAATACTGTGCACATGAACTATTCGCAACCTACTTAATTGCTTAGCCTACCGTGTTCCCAATTAGTGCAGGGACCAATTTAAGTTGGTGTGAAGTCTTGCCGAAGACAAACTGCTCACGGTGACAGATACAGGCGTTCAAAAGGGGTTGGCACTTACCCTTCTGTGGTTATAGCTGCTGACCTAATCAAGAGTTTGTTGATGGGCCATGCGAAAGGCCGACTCTGGTGGCGTTTTGTCATAACACCTTGCGGAGCGGCATGATTGGCGCTGTATGTCTAATGGCAGAGTGTCTGTATGTAGAACGACTAGGGTTCAGCACCGCCTGTGAACATGTGCATACCAATGTGCGTCTGTGAATCAGCCTGTGAGGCAATGGGCTGAGTTTTGCGTATGTTCCTGAAAATATGTGATATGTGTCAGTGCGACTCTGCGAAATGTGTATCTGTGGAAGCGTGTATCATGCGAATCTGTGTATTCCCTGTCGTTATGTGTTCCGTCGTACGTCTGTGTATCCCCCTGTGACTCTAAGTCTGTGCATCCCCCAGCGCGCACACGCCGGCTGTGCGCGCCCGGTGGTGAGGCGCTGGTAATGTTCTGGTCGGGCCCGCCGCCCCACAGACGGCCGGGCCATTGTTGCCGCCTAATGTGCCTGTTTTCAAGGCTGATGTGTCTGTCGGTGCGGGCATGCCCCTCCCCTCCTCCGCCTTCCCCACTATTCCGTCGTGCACTGCAACACCGTGGAAAAAAAGAAGGAACTGATCTCTTGCGCTCGGGGGCTGGCTTCGAGCTGTGTGTTGACAAGCAGCAGTGTAGGCTAGTCTGCTAGAACACATCGGGGACCGGGGTATTTTAGATTTAGAAATTTTAGTTGTTGATGCCTACAGTTTCATTTTTGTGGAATGTGTAGCGCAGGCCTTATTCCATCCATACCACCCATACAAATGACAGTTCCGAACAGTGGCACTGCTCTGTGTGGAGTCTGTCTGGCCTGTTAGACCTGGCGGCGACTCTCTCACGCAGTAATTGTACACGTGGCGGAGGCCACTGCGGCCATTCATCAGGAAATTATGCTAATTCATCAACCGAATGACGGCCGTTTTTCAACGCCACACTCATTCCTGGCCGCGCTCGAGTACGAATGACATCCTGGAAGCGGGCGTCCAAGCAGCGCCGCGCTGGCCGGAAAACGTGTAACGTGTCACGGGACTGCCGAGACTGCCTGGGGACTGCTGCGTTGGCTGTCTCGCGGTCCTTGACTCGAAGCTCCCGCAGCTAGCACGCTGTTCCTCTCGCACGTTTGACCTGCCAGACGAGATTTGCGCTTGTGCGTTCGCCTCGCCTACCTCTCCCAACATCTCGCCGAATGCACCGGCGAACTTCCGCGGAGGATAGGACCAGTATTGCGACAGGACCGGGAGACTGTCCCGCCGCGACCCATCGCAGCCTGTACCGCCTCAGTGAGCATGTTGCACGCGGGCGCCGGAACGTTGGGTGTGCCCGACCGGCGCGCTGGGCTGTCGGGACCCATTACCCAGCCACAAATGGCCGGATCGGACCTTTGTGCGCGGGGCGGCGGCGCGGCGAGCCCCAATGACCGGCCAGGCTTGGTAGGGCTGGGGTAGTAGGCAGAGGTTCTGGTGTAAGCAAGGGCTGCATGCTTCGGTTGGTGTTCGCTGAAAAGCCTGATGGGAAGACGGACAGGTGAAGTGCAACATCAACGTTTTGGTGTTCAACTGTAAAGCAGTTGGTGTAATCATTGGAGATTGCTCAGCTAGTGTCGACTGCTGGTCTGAGGTCGCCAACTCGGTCAAAAATATGTTATCCATGCAGTCGCTTTATAATTTGTGCCATATGTCTTGCACATTCTTGATGCGACGCTTTGTGAAATGTTGCAATACTTGTCGAGACACAACAAACTGTGATTCAGCATACTACGTTCTCAATGCTGCTTCTAAACACCCTATTTGTGTCGGGAACCAGCCATCTTCCCGCCTCCCGGGCTTGCCGATTCTCAAAACCCTGCTCTCCGCAGTGCCCGCAGTCTCCGCTGCAGTGAGGCGCAGCGCTGTGCTCGTCGCTTTGATCGTCCGCCCACGGTTTGCCGTTGCTCATTTTAACACCGGCAAACCGGTGCGCTGCAGCCGCGCCGAGCCGAGATTCTGGGCACGGCCATCGGCGCCGCTCGTATCGTAAAGTATTAATTGGCGGTGCTGATGAGAAACGGTCACTCCCCGCGCACCGCACTGCTCCGGCCGGCTCCGGCCGGCCCCGGCGCGGCCCGGCAACGGCCCCAAAGGGCGCCCAGTCACGCCAGCCAGCCCTCTCGGCGGCCGTCTGGAACCTTATGGCAGCGCGGCCGGACTCCGGTGTTACGCCCCGATTTATAGCGCTCGCCGCGAGCACCGACGCGCTGTGAGTACTGCGGGGCCCGCGAGCGACGTGGCGATGGATCGGGGGAACAAGCTCGGGATGATTTCAGACGCGTCGCCCTGAGTCGGCTCCGCGTGTGCGTGTTTGGGTGGGGACGTGTGGGAGTCGAAATGGGCCACCGGGACGAGCGAACCTCCGCCGGGTTGCGTGTTAGCACCGGCGCATTGTCAGCGAACAATGCTGCATGCGAGCCGCGACGCTGCGCCTTCGTGAGCGGCCCTGACGTGATTCAGCCGCGGGAGACAGTGCCGCGATCGGAAAGGCGGGCCCGGTCATGCGTACGGTTGAGGGCGTTGCTTCACACACTGGACAACATGCAGCTCCACCGTCCCACCCCAGCGGTCTCTCGGAGACGCGACAGGCGCCAGACACGCCAGAAAAGCGCCGAACTGCTCTGGCAGATCCGCCTGCCGAGACGCTGGTCAGCCTGGCTGGCCCGGTGCTAATGATTTAGTGGCGGCGATCACGAGCTGCCGCCGATCGCTGTGTGCGGTATCGGCACGGCTGGCCATCGAACGTTCCGCCGATCGTGAGAAGAGGCATATGGACGAACAGGATGCTAAGGGAACTACTGCCGACGATGGTCAAAGATGGAAATTAGATCGACGAAAGGGGTACTCAGTCGGGAGGACAGAGGTGTCTCAAAGAGTCTACCAGCCGTGTTTTATGCGTTCACGTTTGACTGCGTGTGCGGCGTGCGCACGCATCTCTCTCTCTCTCTCTCTCTCTCTCTCTCTCTCTCTCTCTCTCTCTCTCTCTCTCTCTCTCTCTCTCTCTCTCTCTCTCTCTCTCTCTCTCTCTCTCTCTCTCTCTCTCTCTCTCTCTCTCTCTCTCTCTCTCTCTCTCTCTCTCTCTCTCTCTCTCTCTCTCTCTCTCTCTTTCTCTCTCTCTCTCTCTCTCTCTCTCTCTCTCTCTCTCTCTCTCTCTCTCTCTCTCTCTCTCTCTCTCTCTCTCTCTCTCTCTCTCTCTCTCGCCCTTTCCCCACCCACGTCTCCTCCCCCCACCACCTCCTCGTAGTAGCTGCGTTCAGTACGCCGTTCGTTTCGTGCCGTGCTGTCAATGGGCGGGAAAAATGCGCCGACCGCACGGGCAATTATACGCTGCTGATTGCCGGCTATGGGACAGCTCCTGCCATCGGCACGGCCCGGGCCGGACGGAAAGAATGGATGTCGTGCGCCGTCCTGCGGCCGACATCCGGGGAGTGCGGGCGGCGGCACACACTCTCCCCAGGTGTCGGCGTCGGGCGGGGTGCTCCGTGTCCCTCGTTCTGTTTTGTTCTTATACACGAGGCCGGGAGAAGCAGGTCAAAAACGAACGATGAAAAAGTGTGCAAAATTGAGTAGCTGTACGATGTGGAGATCCAACAAAACGTATGGAAATAAATGAACAAGCCCGCCCTGTTGTCTGGCTGTCGGGGATCGGCTGGAGGCCGCCCGCAGGGCGCGAGCTGTTTTGTGTTTTATGCACAGCGCTGCACTCGGCCATCGCTGCTCACCAATATCCTGCCGGTTTGGCTGGCGTGTTATGGAGGGAAGGCTGCAGCCCGCGGCTGGCACTAGGCCCGGTGATTGACAGACAAAATTAACTCCTCTGCAAGAGGTCATCCCCTCGTCAGGAAACGCCTCCGCTTCAGGGACGGGTCAGGGCCGCCCGGCGTCGGCACTTCAACTGCTCAGTCGGATTGACTCATCCATGTCAGCGGAATTCTAACGCCGATCGATTAAGATGACGTCGGGCAAGGAAACTTACGCCCTTTAGGAGAGCATTGGAGGCGTTTTGACATGGATTGCGCCATAAGAATCTCGTCTTTTTTCCAGCGTGTGATGAGCTAGGTAATGTTTCCGTTAGTTGAAGTCTTTTTTTTCTCAACCGTACTTAAACTGTGTAGTGTGTGTCTAGGGTTTGTTCGGCTTTTATTGTATTTAGACAATGCTAAAATCAGCAGCCGAAAATGAATTAGCAAATAAGCATGTGGTGCATGGGCATAGGCTCACTATCTGCATAGCCCGTCTAAACTCTTTGAAAACACCCGACAACAAACTCATCAGACCGCTTCCGGCCTTGAACAGACCACATAACAGACCCTTCTACAGACATCAGCTGTTGCAACATCCCTCTCTCGTAGTCCTTCACGGATATTCAAACGCGCACCTCGCTGTGCACAGGTGGCACTGTCCTCCCCTCCCACCCCTCCCCCTCCCCCCGCAGCTGGTTCGGCGGTGGATCTTCCACCCCTCACCTCTCCCCGGCCGTGCAGCAAAGCTCATCAGAGGCCGAGCCAGCCGTTTAGAGTCGGATCTGCCCACAGCCGACAACAAAGCGCTAACGCCGACGGACAGGAAATGAAGGCAGAAGCGGTGCTGAATGTCCACTGACGCCGCACGTGGGGGGGGGGGGCGGGGATCAGTGATGGCGGGAGGGGTTTTCAGTAGAGGAACGGGAAGGACGGAAAGGAATTTCCGAGCGCGTTCAATTAGATTTATTGTGCACCGTGTATAGTTGATAATTGGCAACTTCTTTTTCTGTTAGAAACATGATCATCCACTTCGGTCATACTCGTAACAAGTACTTAAATTCGGCGTCATCATCCAAATCACATCTAATAAAATGAAGACCCAGCTGTACTCCTCCATCATATTACAAACAAAATATCCGAATCCTCAAATAAATGCAATGAAATCTTTCGAACTCAAAATGAGCAAGCTGTTGCAGCCTTTCATCTCCTCAGGCACTGATAACTTGGCTACGTTGTCCGACTATTGTAAGAATTTTCTCACGATTTAATTACATTAATGATAATATTCCATTGCCCGGTTCTCAACGTTCCGGTCCCATGCAAGTCAGCTTTTAATCACTCCATCATTGACGCTCATTCCAGCCGTCATCACTCCTCGCAAATTAAATCATTTTACCTGAGCGTGTTTAGATAGCGTTAATAGCTTTAGCCCCGATATTGTCCACTGATAGCGGTCAGATTTTTCTACTCGTTTTTTTTTATTATCAGTGCCTACACCGTCTAAATCCGTAGCAAGTCCTTATTCGCCCTCCGAGACCTTCTCTGGTGGTGGACCGTCACTTCGCGTGACCTGAGCCCACATGGAGAAGGTCCGAGCTCAGAGCCCCAGCGCACCGTACTGAATCACCACGTAACCACCGATTTAACGTCGATTCCGACGCAGCGCGGCGGCGGCGGAAACGGCGCAACGACGCGCCGTAATTCGTCGAGCTCGACGCGGCGTCCGGCGGGCGCGGCGCCGGTGCCGACCCGTCGTTATTTACCGTTGATCGTCTACGGCGCTAATTTCATTCTGGGGCACGTAGTGGGTAATTGTCCACTTGCATGCCCGCGGGTGTTTTATTTGGGCGAATTTCGGTGACTGCCGCCGACAATTATTTACTGTCGCCCCTGAGCGGCGACGTTTGAGCCGGGGCGGCGCGGGGCGGAGCGCCGCCGCCGTCTAAAGGCCCACATTACACCGCGGCATGAATTTGGCGTACGACGTCGTTCAGGGCGGACGGCGGCGGCGGCGGTGGCGGCGCGCATGTGTTGGCTGCGGCGAACGGCGCGGCCGGCTATACGCGCCCGGCTGGGAACTGCCCCGTGGCGTGCCGCGCACCCATGAGCGGGCGACTATGGGCCGCGATAGTCGCCGGCTGGCTACTGTTCACCGCCCCGGCGAGCCGAGGAAATAGCTCTCCGGACGGGTAAACGATGCTGAACGGGCAGTGATTGCCTGAATTCACTGTTAGCGGACCCGTTAATAAGCGTTGTAAGTAAGCCTGTTAGGGTAAGCAGAAGCAGCGAGCAGTGGGGGAATTCACAAAGAGCGCAACGAAAATCGAAAGTGTGCCGCCTGGGTTACTATTGTGGGCTAATGTCGGTGCCATTGGCCGCGCTGCCGGTGTGGGTAGTTGGCCATCGGCCGGTGCATATTTGACGCCCCTTGACATGCAAGGTCGTTGTACGTGTAATTAAGCGACTCGACTGAAGAAGCTGAGAAATTGTCTGCGGCACGCACATCGGTTGAGGGCGATAGAAGCTCGATGGATCGGTACTATAAGTGGCAAAATGAGTCACTTTAATAGCGCGGAAACATATGGACTCGACTTAGCTCGCTATCAGCGTAACAAATATTGACACAAAAACGTAAGTTAAAAAATGATATTTCAAAGCAGAAATAATTTATTACATTAAAGCTGGAAAGGGTCATCATCGGTCAGATCGTTTCATAAGTGTTTAATTGAAGCAGGAATCACCAAACCCACCCTCTATGTGATCCATTAGTCCCACGTCAGCCCACCATGTCATCTGAGTGGTGACTCGGAGACGAGTGTCGCCAGCCAGCTGACGGGTCACCGCCGAGACTCATCTGATGGTCATCTTGATGAGTCGGTGGCAGCTGCGGCGGCGGCGGCGGCGGCGGCGGGAGAGGGGCGGGAGAGGGGCGGTGGGAGAGAGGACGAGAGATACGGGGAGGAGGGAGCGGAGGAAGGCGAGAGAGGCGGCGGAGAGCGGGGGCGGAGGGCGGGGGCGGAGGGCGGTCAGCTCCGCTACGCCCCTCATCCATCGTGCGTCGACGTCTTCATCTCATCAGGCGCTCGGCGCGAGGTGGCCCGACCGCAATTATTTTCCCATTGTCATTCTGAGAGCCGGGTGGACCGGGATCGTGGCTCGCGCTGTCCAACGCCTCTGGGTCTAATCTGGTCGTCTGTGGTCTGGTCTGGCTCTGGTTTGGGTCTGGTTTTAGTCTAGTACGGGTCTCATCATGCATTGCAAATGTACACCTTGAACAATCCATCTGTTGTGCGTATTGGGTCGAAGAAGATCATTCAGCTCATTTCACTTCGACCATTACATGTAACTCGCTCTTCATGCTCCTTATATTTCCATTCTCTCCCACCCCCGCCTTCTCCCGTCTCGCCACTCGCTCTATCCTATGAGTGTTTACTAATGACCGGCCGATCGCCATCTCCGCCCGGCGGCCGGCCCGGGGCGTGTTTATGTGTGAGCGGCCGCGCCGCTTTCGCGCCCCGCTGTCACTGAGGGTAAACAGCTGATCACCGGTCAGGATCGGTGATGGATAGGCCTTTAGTCGCCTCTTGTCCACCCCTGTGGACAATCATTGGGGATAGATAGCGCCGGGGTGAGATCGTCGCCTAGTGGGAAGGATGGGAGCACGGGCTGCCGAGACATGAATCGCTAGACGACTTATTTGTTCGATACTTGCTCGTGAAGGACAATAATGCATCGTCGAGATACAGAAAACGCATAAAGGTTCGAGCAAACATCAGTATTCAGCAATTCACTTTCATCCGTGCATGATCTCACTACAAGTGACCAGCCAATCACATTTGCAACAGCGAACGTCCATACTCCGTCGGGGGCGGTGGAGTGGCTGTGGGGTTGTGTGCTTGAACGAGCGGGGTGGACCTTGGTCGTACGTGTCCGCTCCTTCCATTCATGCTGCCGACGAGCCTGTTGGAGAATCGTGACCGGCGGGCGGCGCGTGCGGCCGGGGCGCGTGAGGGCACGTGATCGGCCCACGTGGTCTGTGACGTGATTGCGTGAGAAAAGCACGTGCCGTACGACGGCCTAGCCGCACGTGACACTGACCACGAGCGGTGCCCGGTGAACGGCACGATCGGGGAAACGCCGGCAGCCTGCCCGGAAAATCGCCACCGACGTTTTTACTGAGACACTGATTGATTGATAAATGATGCATGAGTGGTTTACTTTTGGACGACACCGGAATGTGGCGGCCTCGCGTGCGTCCCTGATGGATCACTGGCGAACGGCCTCGTGGAAAAATCACAGCCCTCATAATATTGATTTAATGAGTTCGATTTATCATGTACCGCTGTCTCATGGTCAAATAACACCACGATAACACGTTTTCCTGATCATGCGATGAGGATATGGCTTATTTCGTTTGAAAAATGTGTAACTGTGATAAAATGGCCGGACAAACTGTGTCATCCTGCGACAGGACGGGGCCTACTTCAAATGGATAAGGGAGGACGTATGAACGAAGCGTCTTTTTTAAGGCCGCATCTACTCCTAAAGGACTGCCATCTTTTCAACTGACATCCAACAGATGAATGACATCCAAGCCGCGCAGAATGGCGTTCACTTGAACAATCCGTCAGCCCGCCACGACCAATCACCTGCGGGCGTTTCCGCTGACAGCCACAAACCACAACTATCCGCAGAACTAAAAACGGCCGGCCAGCCCCACTTATACCCCGGGCAATGACACAGGCTCTGGTCGGCCAGGGCCACTTTTTCACCGACTTCAGCACCGATCATCACCCGGTTCTGATTGTCGGTGACTCGGATTCGCTCAGCTGTTATCACGGACTGTGGCTCCCGTGTTTGCGTTTTTGCCCCAACTCCCAGCTTCCCAAATTGGTCGTAAAGGTATGTCGGACTCACTAGAAACATCCGGTTGGTCGGAGCCCAATCAGCGTCTCGCTGAGGCCGAAACAGTCACTCTGCCCTCTCACTTCCTCGTTTTGAGCTCATCGATGCGGGATCTGAACTCGATAGTATTCCGCTGTTCCACTGAATGCAGGTGCAGGCTGTTCGCGCCCCTGCTCGGCTGCCAGCCTCAGTCAGCGCGACTGTTACCCCGCAGCTCGATCGTTTCTCGGTAGACCTATTGATGGTGCTGCTGCAGCCTGGTTTCCGCGCCGATGCTGCCCGCATCGCGGTGAACCTCAGAGCCCAGAGGCGAGCTCAGCGTAGTGAATATTTACGCGATACAAAAATCGTGCTCTTTTTGCCATGACGACTATTAAGCTTGGCGAGGACGAAGCAATGTTTTCATTGAAACTAAGCGAAAGGACGATTTCTATCGCACCTTTTTCGCTCACAATCCAAGCACCCGAACCTCCCACCCCTAGCGGCGCCTCTGCCACCAATGTCATCCGCGGCGGCCGGCTACGGTTTATGTTGGAAATGTCCTTAGAGGTCTCATTGCAGACAGTAATTGCGGCGGTAATGACGCGGAATTAGTGTAGTTCGGCCGGCGGTGGGCGGCCGTGAGGGTCGGGCGCCGCGGACTGCCCACCACGCGCGGGAACCCACCACCTGAGCACGTGGTCACACGTGGCTACGCGTGGTCACGTGGCGCCGCCACGGTGGTGAGCGTGGTGACTATCACGGGCTTTGTTTGGGCTAGATGCCCCCGGCTGGGTGAAACAAAAGAAAGGATCAAAAGAACAACAGGGAATGATATGATTGTTTTTACGCTGCCTGGTCAGAATCATGTCTCAAACCGTTCTTTTTATTTACCGTCTCCGTCCAGCCCCCTGGATCTTCCACTCAGCGCCCTGCCGATAGCGATCGCTAGCTCTATCGCCCCTCATTGAACGCCTTCCGTGGCCTGCCAGCCAGCCAGTCAGCCTCACTGACCGCCGGGCGACCGGCCTACCTGGTCTTCCTGCCCCTGGCGTGGGTTAATTGGCCGGCTCCTGCCCATCTGCCCCCGCCAGAGATAAACAGGGGCAGGTGTGTTGGGTGACAGCGCCGTGGGGGGACAAACGCGCCACCAAATGGCCGACGATCACAGCCGCCGCTCCCCTCATCAGCCCCCTCGACTCCCCATTGGGACGACACTGCGGTGGGTTCTGCTAGTGATGAGAAGTGATGAGCATCGCTAAAAATCGCCGAGAATTAGTGGTAGTGGTAACAGTTCATCAAAAATGCTTCGAATAGTTAATCGAATAAACACCGTCTAAAGACAGAACGGACTTCCCTATCGACTTCCACGTCTCCCCGTCATTTCACCCCTCCCATTATCCCCTCAGATACCGACATCGCCATCCATCCGAACCTCCGGTGACCAGACTGCTGCCGGGGGAGGGAGTGTATCCCAGTAGCTGATTAAGCCCGGCTCGACCTCAGTCTCTGCTGATTAAATTAGCGTCCGACGCGCCGAGAGAGCGTCACCACCGCCGCCGCCGCCGCCGCCGGCCGCCGGACCAACGAATAATTTATGACGTCGGATCGATAGCACACCGGCCACCTGGCCCGATGACGATGACGTCATCAAGGGCTATGTGACGTCATCTGAGGGAGGAGCTGGCAGAGGGTCGGCTGGCCAGGCTTGGTCAGGTCAAAGTGTAAGATCGGTGGTGATCCAGTGATCCTGAGATCTATCTACCACTTCACCGCCTACCTCAATTAAATACCGCCCAACATCCTCCGCCCGCCATCCTAAGCGAGCCGCTGCCTTTGTCCGCGTGTCAGCGGTGGCAGGTCCGCTCTGTTGCAGGATTGCATTGCAGTAGGTCCGGTAATTGTGCGGTGAGTCACATAAGCTCGCCACTCCTTCATACAACTGAGGTGGCGCGGTGCAATGAGTGACACCTCCATCGCCACTCAATGTGGGGAGCTGCTTAGGTGTAGTGCCCCTGAGGAGATGTTTGGAAACATCTGAGCTGCTACAAACGCCTCCTCCTAAGCCCATCGTCCTTCATTTCAAACTGAACTGGGGCGACTTGTGAGTTTGGACACCGCACCTCTCCCCCCCCTCCGCCCCTGCTCTCCCCTCGGCGGCACCCCTCCGCTCGGACCCCCGACCGGTCGGCATTTAACCTCTGACCACCGGAACCGCTGGCGGCATTTATCTCGGTAATCGCTCCGTGTTGGGACAGGCGGCACAATGCTGCCGACGGGGCGCCCCGATAATGGGCGCCGGCTGCTCTCCGAGGGATGCTCGCTCCGGGAGAACGGGGGCACCGCGGCAGTCCCGGACTCCTCGGACGCTGTCGATGCTCTGGGTCTGCCGGGTTGAATGTTGGTCACTCACTAGCGGATGCTCTGGGGAAGATGTGGCTTTGGGCCCTTGTGAAGACCGCCAAACGCTTGAAAGATCTTCTTCAGATGTCTGTAGGCATATAACTAGGCGGGTTGAGTCATCTGAGGATGCCTGCCCGGGTGTATGAAATGGCTAATCATGAAGGACGTTGTTGAGGATTGGATTAAATGAGGACGTAGCATTACAATATCCGCACAGAACAAAATTATTGTTTTTATCAGCAAAATAAAGCTTTTCGAGAGCTTTTTATCTCCGCCTATGGGCGTTCACCACAAGCTGGGAGCATGTGATTGCTCGTGTCGGCGGCGAGTGGTAGTGGTGAGCGCCGCATTTGTCCCCCTGCGGCAGCGCCCAGGGCGCCCCCGGAGGTAATGGACCGCGGATAGACAGTCAATTGTTTCAATGGTCGTGTCCAGGGGCGGATGTGAGGGGAACTGTGACGACACCATGACGAGACCCCCGCACGTGTGGGAGGGGGGTAGAGGGAGACTGATGGGGAACATGAGATGGTGTACGAAATGAGAGAGCTGTCTGCTGTTCGGTGTGATTGTTAACTGATAAGTGATTGTTAGCGCATTGTCTGTATCTGTACAGGCAAGAACGTTCGACCGTCGACATTCACACCAAGTTTTTAGGCTTCCGTTGCAAAGGAAACCAGCCATCACAGTCACGCGGACCTGAGTTAGCTAAAAGCCGACCTGTACCACCACCGTCCGGCGTGGCGGCCCTTCGTACGCGCTCGGGCGCTAACGACCTCGGGGCGTCAATAGTCCCGTGTCCGACCGCGCCGGCGGCGAGAATTATTCATAGCTCCCTACTTACCCCGACCCGGGATGCCCCCTTAGTGTGCGACTCGACTTTGACCACGGCCTGCCGTTCTGCCCACAGCCTGAAGCCGCAGCCTGCCGACTCGAACGCCAAGAGCAACCCGAGCAAGCGGCACCGGCTGCGCCTGAACGCCGAGCTGGACACGCTGGCCAGCCTGCTGCCCTACGAGCAGAACATCCTCTCCAAGCTGGACCGGCTGTCCATCCTAAGACTGGCCGTCGCCTACCTGCGCACCAAGAGCTACTTCCAAGGTCAGTCAGGGTCAGGGTCGAGGGGGGGTCGGAAGGCTCGTCTTCCGGTTGAGAATCGTGCGGTTTTGGTGAGGAGCTGTGGTTAGCTTGATGCGAGGTCTGGCGATGCACACTCACTGCACAGTGCAGAGGTTGAGAAGTGGTAGACATGATCCTTCATGCCCGTGTGAGACAGCGGAATGGAACGGAAAGCAATTGTGAAAGCTGTCAGACTTACCTGATGGCGACATTTTTATTCGATGCAAATCAAAATTGTGGCTAAGTTCTTATGGTCCCAAAAGGTGCACCCACAAATCTTATAGGTTTCGGAAGCTGTGAATCCAACTTTTGGTCACATTATAAGATGTGGCGCTTCCACGATCCGCTCCACCGACCTCTTTTTGAAAGGATCATGTTGTGATCAGGTGTTTGTCATGTACCCGACGTAAAGAACTAGCCACACAATCTAAGAGGTTGCGATGGCTAAGATAATCTGTCACATTTTCCTGTTCCTAATGATTGATTCGTGGAGCTCTTTCTATCTAACAAGTCTCAGATGACAGCATCAAAAGCCAAGATGAAATGGATTCGGATTTTCTTCGGTTTTAAGTACCCCCGAGGTCGTATACTCATCCATTTATAAATGCATTCCGCGTTACGTCATTCCTCTGATGACGCAGAATAGGTGCCGAAGTCACGTGACTTGGGGTTACTTCTCCCAAATGCTTATCTTCAACTGAAGCCCGATATTATCGAACACGGTAATAGCAGAGAAGGATCACGGACATGGAATCAGTGGCCTTGCCAGTCGGGGAGGCTCCATTATGATTGGTTGATTGATAGGTGTGATGCATTGCAGATTGACATGCACGAACAGCCGGACTTTGACCGGCTGACCTTGCTAAATTTAGCAGGTGGATACCGCTCGGTAGAGATAAACATAACTCAGATTCATGAGCAGCTTTATTGGGGAAGATCGTCATTCTTTGGCTTATCAACCAAGTCTTCGAAGCGTTTCATTCACGGCAATGGCGTACACATTAGGGCAGCAGTTCACGCTCCGGGAAATTCTGCTACCTAACCCTGCCATCATCCTTGTCAGAATGACTTTAAATAGTCCGAAAGGGAGTACCCGACATCACCGTTTGGACTACAACTCCGTCCCCCGCGGCTTGGTCCCGCTTTGTGACGCGATGGGAGCCAGCACAGCGCCTCGGACGTGGGAGGCGAGGGCGGCGCCGGGCGCGCCACAACTGTCTCCACCAGGGCGCGGCGCGTTTGTACCCGCTGCGCCGCCCTCGTCATGTCAACTGGCCGAATTAGGCCTGATCAAGCCAAGTGTTGGTGGAGGATTTGGCCGACATCAGACGGGCCGACGAGCTCTGATGGGCCGCCTCCTCGGCGTGGGGGTACGACAGGGAGGCTGAGCACGTGTCCCGTTGTCAAACGGATGTGGTCTGTATGGCGAGAACAATGGGTGCGGTGTCACAGGAGACAGGCTGTGTCAAAACAAACTAGAATATTAACAGGACCTCGGGATAGATAAAAAATGTCGCATGGAGAAAAAGAAGCACTGGAATGAATAGACACGCAACAAAAGTACCGACATGTATGCATAAGCGTAACACATCCAGCAGAAGACATTCTATGTGTCATTCTCTTCGTGTTTTCCCTGAGAGCATCGCAAAGGCAGAACGCCTCCCGCCGGGTTGGCGTTCCGTGGATAGCCGGTAGGACCAGGGGCACAGCGCGCTCACCGCTCATCCAGCGGGGCCACCACAAACCGTCGACCGAAACGGCGACCAATACTCATCATCATCGGCACAAAAAGTCCGTGGCCGCGGCCTCGCGCCCGGCGCCGACCCGCCGCTCCGGCGACCGGACCGATCTTTATGGGGCGCCGGGACCTCCGAGAGGCGTAATTGCGGATGGGCTTGCCGTGGTGTTTTTGTGACCTCCAGAATGGTTCAGTGGTGGCAGGGACACTGACGCTGAATCAGAGGCGTTGACCCTGGTTTGAGTGGTATGAGTTCCAGGGGCGTGAAGTTGTTTACTGAATTAGAGGAAGAAGCGGCATTCGGTTGATTGGCTTGAGCTATGGTGAGAGAGTATGTCTCTAAGACAAGTGGCAAGGGATTTCTGAAAATATGAGGATCTACTGCAATCCCGCTGTTGCTCTCCGGTCTGCCCATCATCAGCACAGGAGCCGATCTCGCACGAACGATCTGCTTGGTTCTTCGGTTGGCCAACTACACACCACTATGGCTTCCAGTAAGCCCACAAACTGATTCCCGCCCCAAACTGCGAGCGACAGTTCGAGAAGCCCGTCTGACCACAAGGAGTGCGCAGGTTTCGAATGAGGTCCGAGCAGCTCGCGCCACCCACGCAGTGGAGTACCGGCTTCAGACACAGCTCGCGACTGGAGCGTGAGAGGGCAAGTCAAAAACCCGACGCCGCTATCTTTACGGCTCGCTGGGCGTCGACGCGCTAAGAACCGGAAGCGATGACAGTTCAAGTTGTAGTTAGTTGTCTTGACAGGATTTGCGGCTGCTGGATATTCCGACATTCTACCGGGCTCCGGTTGGCCCAAGGCTGGTTTATCATAGGTGGCTACATGGAACGGGCCCTCTTCCTCCACCGTTCACGCCAACATCTCTGCGAAATGTGCTGCCGATCCGAAAGAAGAATTAGGACATACTTGCTCCCAATATGGTACAATGGAGCCAGACTCACACGATCACCAAGTACGGTCCCTTGTCGTGGTCACTCACATCATCCTACCGCATTTGCATAGCAGACTTGACTTGGGGATATGTCTCAGCTGCTCGTCGCCCCGCCCTGCTCTGTTCCAGTCCCGCCTTGCTCCGCATGTCTCTCCGCAGGTCTCTCCGCAGTTCTCTCCGCAGGTCTCTCCACAGGCCTCTCCGTAGGTCTCCCCCGATCCGGAGAGATCCTGAGAGCGGTCCGGCCGGGACACGACCCGCGCCCGGTCCTCGATCCTATCACCGACACCCTGAGACCGATCACCGGCCCGGCGCGACGAGCGGACACCCGAGCCCCGCGTATTAGCCCGCCTATCGAAATATTATTATTGTGGCCAACTCTAATGGCGCCCGACGATCTGATGGCGATGATTAATGAGGACCCTCTTATGAATGGAATACCGCGCAATCGGACGGTATCGAACTTCCGTTTTTATAACGATACGCAGACCGTCGGTGATACGAGAGAGCTCATTAACGGTCAGCTGTGGATTGATACGGATGCGAGGGTCCTGAGTGGCTCCTGGTGAGCTCGAAGTGTTCACTAAGAGCAGGTCGTGTCTGAGACGCGTTCTCACGGGAGGCGAGAGTAGATCCGTCCAAATGAAGAAGATTGCTGGATGAGCCAGCTTTTACAAAGCAGTGGAGATTCAGATGAGCATTGAAGCCAGTGGCGCTATTTGATGGTGAAGCTGCAGTTTTAGTGGAACTGCGCTTCATTACAATTGTGGATGCCGTTCACGTGTGCTCGTGTTCGGTAGACTTGCGACGGTAGCAAGGATACAATGAGCTTGACTTTTGAAACGAACTGCATTTGCGCTTTGGACAATTAGCACGGCTGTTGTCTCAGGCAGCCTGTAATTAAAACCTAGTAGATAATGTGCAGCCAACCTGCACCCTCACCTAAATCATCTCAATTATGAGAATGAACTCCTAATCACCACCAAATTATGTTTCCTATTTTGATTACATGCACAGGGGCGTGCCAGAACCGTAGTTTTGGAGAGAGGCCCACCAAAATTTAACGACTCTGTGGCGGGAGGTTTCTCATTAACCTCACTAGAGATCGTACTCAGGACATCAAAGCTTACAGAGGTGCACATCCATGTTCTGTCTTCTCTGAAAGCAATGGTTTCATCCGATAGGCACGCCCATTCCAATGCTTCCCCAGTCGACAGGACAGACAGCGGCCGCCGTGTCCATCCACTGCTCGGTGTCCGGTAAACCAGTGTCGCTGGCTGGTCATTCCTCACCCTCTCAATGGGCAGACGGAGGGCGGTTATCAATGACCCCGGCACTGAATGGGCCGACAGGAGGCCGACGGAGCGTCATTAGGGCTCGTGATTCATTACACCCCCGGCGCAGGGGAGCGCGGCGACGCGGGCACGAGCCGCGCACCTCCGCGCCGCTTTGAAGAGCCGACAGCAGCGGATGGTGTGCGCTGCCGTCCGCGCGCGCAGGCTGGCACCGCGACCTGAGAGACCCCGCGGCGACGCCCGAGGAGGTGGAATGTGGCGAGTCGTGTCGAGGATGGGTGGGTGGTCAATGTGGTCGCACTCACGGCGCGGCCGGCACATTTCCCCACATTGGCCTATGGAGTGTGCGTTCATTATTCAGACCAGCGGCGTACCCGGCGGCGACCGCGGCCGGTCGGCCAGCCGCGGTCACCAGGTGGGCTAGGTCACGTGGTGGGGTACCCCTGAAACAGATGGGCACTAGACCAGGTCACGTGATAAGGCGCGCAGCCCGGCTGATCAGCATGGTGGACCGATTGGCGGTCGATAGCCACAGCAGGTGAGCCGGAGGCACTGACCTGGGTCACTGTGAATGACCCCAGCGAGCACGCAGGCAGAGCCGGCTCTGTTCGCTGAGGATATTGCGAAGGTCGACATGGTCAACAGATTCAGGGGCTTGAATTTGGTCATTGGTGGAAAACTCAATGTCTTGGGAACAGTCCAGACTGGCTACGGCTTTCTTGTCTTTGGTTTCCTGCCATGACGAATGCAAGTGTGGGAGGAATAAAGACAGCTAAAAAGACAGGACATTATCAACGCTGTGCTCTATTACTTAGCGCACAATTCAGCCCCCGCCGGTCTCCACTACTCAGCTTCAGAACAACGACAGGCTAATTCACACGGCGCGTCACCTCATCCCAGCGTACTACCTCATTACAGCGAGCACACCTATTTCCCCTCCGCATCCATCGATCTGCCGGCGCCCCGGCTCGGCCGTGCCAGCTGCGACCCTGCAACAGCCCTGCAGGTGACGAGCCGACGACCGGCCCTCCCCTCCCCCACCGCAGCCCGTCCTGCGTCGGCCTGAGTCCGTCGGCCATCCCGCCGCTTCCTGCGCCGTCGCTCGTCGTCTGTGCGCCGCCCAGCGCCGCCAAATGAGAGAGCGCGCCACAGCGGCCCTGTGCGCGCATCCTCTTGTGCCGTGGGCTGACGGATCGATGCAATTTCCGGCCGGCAGATGGGCGGAAGTGGCCGTGTTGCAGCCCGGTAATGCTCGGCCAGCCCGCTTCCGGTCCGAGAGCGAGAGAGGAGAGAGAGAGAGAGAGAGAGAGAGAGAGGGATGAAGAGAGAGGATGAGAGAGAATGAGAGATAACAGAAGGAGAGGGAAGACGGAGCAATTGAGAATATGACAGACGGACCGCGGACGACAAAATAGACAGAAACTGCATTTTTTCATAAACTGCGGAGACATTGTATTACAAACGGTTGCCAAAAAAAAAAAACAGCAAACATCATGCCTAATCCACGTCTTTTAAGCATAAGAAAGCACCTCTGGACTTGGTAACAAAGCTGCCTAGCCACAAAGTTCCATCAGGCGCTCTGGCAGAGAGACAGACAGCTGCACCGTTTCCATTTCCTCCCTGGGAGCCCTGCTTGTCGCCGCTGGCAGAGTGTTTCCGTGGCGGGCCGGAGCCACCCTTCTAGGCCGGCCCGGCACCTGCCCCGGTCATGCAATGGTGAGCGGCGCCAGGGCACGGGCCGCAGCACGCCCGACCAGCCCGTTTTCCCCTGTCGAGGAAAGAGGAAAACAGCGTCACAGCCTTGCCAGAACGGCGCGCGGTAAAAATGGCGCGGCACAACCGCTCTGTGTTCGTTAGTGGCGCGAGCCGCTCGCGAGCCGGTCTCGCGCGCTAAACCAGTCCCCGAATGGACGTATGAGGTGGTGATTTTCGGCTACATTTTGCCAAAGTCACTCGTCAACGACTGTAAGAGACGTTGCTCGTTAGTGCTGACTCTTGGACGAGCTGTCCAGTTGAAGACGTCCCTTTCTGGGTTGTACGATATGCTAGAAGCTGCTGTAGTTCCAACGGTAGCAGAAACGACGCAGATCCGCAGCTGGACCCCACGTCAGCATCGACGCAGAGGCGCTCGTCGGCAACGGCGCGCCACGAGCGACTCCGGCCCGTTCGATCGACTGAAATGGGCCCGGCTTTTAGCAGATCTGATTCCGGCAGCGTCTGTTGTCTGGCGTCGCCATGGTGACGGGAATTGGGCGCTTTTTCTTCGGCTGATCCCGGATTGCCGCCGACTGGAAGGCGTAGTTCGGTGTCGTCGCCGGCGCTGGCCCTCCCTGGGGGTCGGTCGGATAATAGGGAAATGTCCTCCACTCCGCCGCCGTAATGAGGTCGGTCGCTATCGTCCGATGATCTGGATTTGGAAACAATGTGCTGATTCCAATGAATTGGTGTTGGATGGCCGTCCATTCAGTGTACGTACGACTGCTTTGATCGCTGCATAAAATGTGTGCAGTTGATGATCAAAGGAAAAGTTGTAGCGATATTGCACGATGATACGCTGTAATTGTCGTACCGCGCCTGTGTCTTGCCATAGTTTCCTTCAGTTTAACATACTTCTGATCGTAATGTTTGAAAGCTTTCAATTAGCCTTCACCTAGTCTTTACGTCAGCCAGCCTGCCGTATGTAGATCGTTTGCTGGTTAGCGTAGTTTGATCGCAATTGCGCCGTACATATGTACAGTTAGTTCAAGTCCACCAGCCTGCCACAAATTTTGTTCCTACACTCCGCCGTACTCAAGCTTGTCCCAGTTTCTATGCCAGCCACTATATAGTTTCTACGTAAGTCAGTCGTAGTTTGTACGCTATCCTGCTGTTGTCTATTCGCCAAACCACCCTAGCTTCTACGCCAGCCTCCCATAGTTTCTACGCCCGCCCGCCGTGGTGCCGCCGCTGTGGCGGTATATGACCGACGATCCACCCCGGCCTGGTCTGCGTGATCGGTAGCGATGATGCGGGAACATCGGCTGCGGCCTTCGTGACCAGCACGCGAGCCACCCGGCACGCGCTTCGCATGGCCCACGAGACGGGCCCAGCTGGGTGCAGAACAACACCCTGCCGGTGAGAATTGAGACGGCAAAGGCAGAGTGAGAACGTTGGGATCACGAACTGTAAAAACTGCCGGGTAATGCAACTCCATGGTTGTGGTGAGAAAAGTGCAAATGAAGACAAGATGCACTGGAATACCTTGCGTTTTATTGCCGTGTTTATTTCGTTTGTGGTATTTATTCAGATTTGTGGTGTCGGCTAGCCGCAAGGCTCACGGGGAAGGACGTTTAACGAGGAATGACTAGAATACCATGAATTAGGTCACCACAATACAAAGCTGTAACTTTGCTGCCATCCAAACATGCATTTTCGCAATAGGCAATGAAACACGTATCTCTGTATCTAGAGTATGAGCATAATAGTCGTTTTACTAGGACACATGAAGCAAACAAATTGCAGTACCACAGCTCAATTTCAGGACGTGCCTGCCCGTTGTCCATTACGAACGGGTGAGCCCGGTACCGGCCTGTATAACCGCGGACACCCCGGTCCGGGCACAGCCTGTCTCTGTCGGAGCGTGAGGTCGCAAATCAACTGCAAACATTGCCCAGTGCGGGCTCATTACCGCGCCGTGCAGGGGACGCGAGGTGGAAAATTGTCGGCCGGCCGATAGGAAGGGTCGTCCGTTCGCTGGCTGACACTGACTGCCCACCGGTGTCAGTGGTGAGGGCGGAATGGGTTCATTTAGTGACCCGGGAACTGTGGACCACTGCGCCCGGAACCGTGAAATCATAACTAACACCGCCGGGAATGAGATTGTAAATGTTGTTATTCTTGTGGACAGTTGATGATGGGGCGTTGTTTGATCATCAGACCTACAGTAGGCCACTATATGCGTCTAAAGTATCACTATTGGCTGCCATTGAATGTTCAGCATTTTTTAATGCTGCTCACCACGGTGAGAATGTCATTGGCCGGATGAGCCAAAGGCATGGTATGCACTATGCAGTCAGCCAGCACCTCTTGCAGCTTTTCATATCAGCCACCACGCCTCTCGCCGTCGATATCATATCTCATTGTTTTATAATTTATCTCATGTTTGTGCGTGCCCGCCGCCCCGATTGCGCTGTCGTCCTGCCCTTGCTGCACACCCGCCGGTGCGGGTCGCGGCGCCGGTTACCCACTGTACTGGCGGCAGATGCGGCAGCGGCGGCGGCGGCGGCGGCGGCAGAGCCCCATTACCCGGCGTCCTGTGCAGTAATTGCGGAAAATAACAGGCTCGCCGGCCGAGCCCCCGGCGCCTGCACACTGGCCATTGCAAATCAAGAGGCTCACAATTTACGAGACTGGTTATTTCCATATTTGGACCGCTTTTGATGCCGCTTATGAACGTGCTTCAGTGTAAGAGCGAAAAGAAGTGGCGGTTGATGTGTGGTAGGCGCGTTATAAACTCCGCTACATTGGGATATCTTGTTGCTGGCGTAACTCGGGAGCAGTCATTGTCGCTGGAAATATCTCCCGCTACTCCGGCGCACCTTTGTAGAGCTCTGTCCGGCAGACGGTGGCTGGCCACGCCCGACCCGCGCCACCCCCGTGCCGGCGATACCTCGGCCCGTTTCTCCGGTGGACAAGCGGTCGATTTCTATGCATCCCACGTGTTTCCCCGGCCTCTGACCAGCCCCGGCGCGTAATTCGCGCCGGGTTAATTACAGGGTCCAGTTTGTAAATCAATACCGGCATCGGAGAACGGCGACCGTGCGCCAATTTCGTCACCGTTGGCCGATTGCGGCGCATCCAGCCGCGTGTTCTGGCGCGGCGGACGCGCGCGGAAGCGGCGCGCCGTGCGCACCCGCCATCCGGTCACTCGCGCGGGCTTTGCGTGCGCACGTGCGGCGCGTGGCGCGGCGGCGGCGTCCGCGGCGCGCCGCCGTAAGACCGGTAGTGGCCGCGCCTCGCGATGGCCCCATAGGCCCATTAGGCGGTGTTACGACTCGGCTGCATGCGAGAACGTTGATTTAGCCCTGACGCCATGCGGACGAGATGGAAACCCAACTGCCCAGGGCGCCACTAGATGGGGTTGGTGAGTTACGACCCCACGGAGGGCCGCGGGCGGCGAGGCCAAGCAGGATGCGCTGCAGACGCCTCGCCGCGGCGGTATTTCATGTGGCGTGTCGCGGCGCGGGAGACGTATGCGGCACTCCTAACATGGCGTTGCACCACCACTTGCCCACCGCCGCCAACATCGTTGCCACCATCACTTCCATTGCCACAGCCGCCGGACCATGGCGGTGCCACTGAGCGCCGATTGAGATGGACTGCGGCCGACCTCTGGACGCCGAACTCGCTGGGCTAAACGGTTCGAGGAGACGGCGCCAACCGTCGCATTAGTGTGGCATCCGTCGCCGCGGGCGCGGCCGTACGGCCTGCCCGGTTCGGCTTCTCACTGGGAGCCGCCGCCAACTGCAGCCTTCTCGGGAACCGGGGCGGCGCGGTGTCACCTGCAGCGCGGTGGCACCTCGTTTTCAGCGGGTCGCCGCACGTCAGCAGCGAACCCAGAGAAACAGGGATGTTGACGGAAACCGCAGGGCACACCTCAGCGGCTGGCGAAGGGTGCCTCGCTACACTGCGTGCAGTGGCACGTTATTGGGCAGCGTTGGTGCTGAGGATTCCACTGAAGTGGTGTGGGGTAGCGTTAGAGCCCATGGACTTCAACGGCAACGGCACATGGGTTGAATCTCCTTCGGTGACTGAATCGTACTCTTCCCGTAAAATATCGGTGTAGTGTTTGGCTGAACTGATGCACAACTAGCTATTAAATACGGCCCTACAGAATACACGTCTGCTTACGCGAAACGGACTTCAGGGTCTGTCGCACCGCACTGGGGCGTGGTCTCCTGCTGTATCACACTTAACGTCTTGTAACATCCACAAGCGTCCACAAGCGTCCACTAACGTCCACTAACGCTCGCTAACGTCCCCATTAATGTGTGGCGAGTGTGCGCCGGTGACCACGCCGACCGGACTCTGAGGGCAAGGAGTGGAACACGGCCGTGGGGTTTTCTCACCAGTAGCGGCGGCGGGTGGCAGCATAGTTCTCAGACGACGGGCCGTGGGCGTGGCAGCAGGCGCGCGCCGTCAGCGCAGGCGATGGGTGTGGAAGTGTAGGGGCCTTTGGTTCTTATTTCTGATAGCTTACACCGTTTGTTCAGCTTTGTCGCGATCACTCGAGCTGCTTTGCTACTTTATTCGATTCGTATGTTTTCAAGCAGCCGATCCAGGCCTGAGGCGTGACGGTCCCCCAGACTGGTGTGTCATGTATGTGGGTAAGCCACGCTGACCGCCCTGGCTCAACCTGGCTGACCCACCTGTTCCTCTGACCCGACCGCGTCCCGCCTCCGGCCGGCCCATCCCCGTCTGACCCGGCCGGTGCGCGGCGCCGCTCCCTGACCTGGCGGTGCGCGGCGGCGGCTTCTCTCACAGAGGCTCTTTGCAGCGCCGCCTGCCTCTCTGCAGAGCGGCGTCCGCGCGCCACCGATTATTATGCCAATTTATGGGTCAATAAAGTCTTCGCGGCCAACTACCCGTGTTGTGATGGACCCTGGCTCGGCGGCTGCGCTGCGCCCGGTATGCGGCCGGCGGCCAGCCACTGCCGCGGGACCCGGGTGGTGGTGGCCGGTCGGGCCGGGCGCCCCCCGTCTGCCGCCGTACATTTTTGCACGGTCGCTGCCGAATTCCGGCCCGCCATTAGTGTAATTGGCGTGACCCGGCTGCTCTCAGTGGCCTGCCTCGAGTGCGCCTGGTTCGTCCGAGCCCGCTCCGGTCTGGTGGGTCGTGTAAGAGCCATGCGCTGGGCTAACTGGCTTTTCCACTCTTGCAACTTGCTGGGACTCGCGTACGTCGCTTGAACTCTCCATATCGACTTTCGAAAATCCTTCCTATGTATAAAAACGTTAGGGATGCCTAAAAAGGTTAAACATCACTTCCCTGCGGTCTGCACGGCCGAGCCGCGCGCGCAGTGGCGACGCGGGAAAATCACCCGAAAAGCGCGCGCGCGGAGCGTGTCGCCGGCGGCGCGGCGCGGGAGCCGTCTGACAGCGGGGCCTCCGGGAGGCGGCGGCGTAACACGGTAGCGCCAGCCGAGACGGCGCCGCCAAACTGCCCACTGACATGCACGCTCGCGCCGCCAGCTGATTTAGAGAGGGGCGAGTGCACCACCCCGGGGCAGTCAGTCCGCGCCAGAGATCCGCGCGCGGCCACCGGCGGTGGACGCGCGACGACGGACAAAAGCGCGCGACGGACTCAGCGGGACGCGATAGGACGCGATGGACGCATCCACACCGACTAATGCGCCATTGTCCGGTGTGGAATCGTCACAGCTTATGACTTAATCGATTTATAATGACCCCGACGATAATTATTTCTATTTATCAGACTCGCTCGTAAAGTTTAATTCACTTTTTGTGACCGGGCTGCACGGCCGCGGTCGTTTTTGCACGGAGCAATCTGAATTCGGTTCCGCGGATGGCGGCAGCCGGTGCGTCCATTTGTTTCGGGGGCGTCCTCGCGGGTGCCGCCTCACCGCGTGCGAGCTTTATCAATATCCAGTGGCGGACCGCGGCGCACCGACCGGGCAGGGAAGTTGGGCCGCGCGCTGGACGGGGCCGAATTAGACGTGGGACCGAATTGGCGGTGCCCGTGCCCGGTAAACACGCCATTATCGGTCACCCCAGCGTCCCAGCTGGGCCGGTGGCGCAGAGGCGGGCCTCCCGCTAATTTGAGAGGTGAAAATCAGCAGTCTGTGGCGCACTGTGGGACATGCATGCCGCGCCCACATATTTTCGAGTGGGTGTCTTGGCCCGAGGTCCAGGTATGGGGCAGAAAACAGTGTCGTATTTGCTCGGATGGCTGACTCCAGACGTACTCAGATCCGTAAATAACTTAATTAAAGGCTGCACAAATATATAACGAAATTGTGCAGCGGCCTTCAGGTTCCCACCTCAACCACAATTTCAAGTCCAATTATGTTAGGCCGTCTGGCCTGCAATAACCCTACCACCTCGAACGCGACCGGAGGTGCTTCGTTTCGACCCTGGTTCTGTCCCCAACTCGTCAATGTCCCTAGTCTGGCCCTTCAAAGCCCGGTGCGCTTCTTGCATCGACTCCTTCCCCAGTTCAGTGACACCTTCCCGCCATTTCGCGGTCACCGTTGCACAACCACCGCCCGCAACTGCCCCCGCCGCGGCGCGTTACGGGGGAGCCTTCCACGCCCGTCACGGACCCGCCTCCGTGACACGGGGCGTAGCGCCGCCACAGGGGGTGACGGTCGCCACGGGGGAGTCTGTCAGCGCGCGCCCCAGGTGCCACCAGCTCAGCGGGCACCGGGCGCGGCACCGGGCGGGCACTGCTCGCGGTGCGGGGACAGACGGACGGCCGGCGCGGCGGTGGCGGCGGCGGCAAGCGGCCGAGCGGTAAAGCAGCCCATAACTTGTCGGTAAATCATCGCGCGCACCGGCTGATTACGGAGCTACTGTGATTCGCCGGCTGCTGTGTCATCGCGGTACAAACAGGCCGCTGTGCGGAGGCTCCCAGACCGCCTTCCGGCGGCGGATGAGCGCGCCGGTCGAGGGACGGCACGGGGCAGTGGGCAGACGACGGGCGGCGGACGAGGAGGCGGGGACGAGCCTGCAACGTTTCTGTTCGGGAGGGTTCGGGAGGACTTGGTTGAAGTGGATGTCAAGGTGTGTAAATCTCTTACCACTCTAAGAATGTGTCTGGTTGAAGCAGCTCCTGAGCCTTTCCGTGCGATGGACCACTTTACTTGCAATGGAGGCTTGCAGGATTTGGTTTCGCCTGGGCAAGACGTTTGATTGGGCAGTTTGCGGTGCATGGATGTCTTAGCGGCTGTAGATGTTTGAGTTGACGAGCCATTGAGGTTTTCCGTATGTCATGGAGCGTAATGTGGTTGTCGAGCCAGAATGCTGGGCGAAGCTGCTTAGGCATGAGTAAAGTGGGCAAAGTGGGAATATTGTGGTCTCTTCATGAATTGTCTTCGTGACTCTCAGCCAGACATGAATATCAGGCATGAAATTGACTGATACGTTGCGAGTCTTAGCAGTAACTGGGCTGAGATTTTCCGTGAAATGCTGAGCAGTGATGCTGAGCAAAGTATTAGCTTGACACAAGCTTGAGCCGAGGCTGTTCCTGCTCTTTGTCATCGTGGTCCTTGCCACATCTTTGCTCTTCATCCGATAAGAACAGGCCTCCCTCCACCGAACTTATGTTTTCCACTTCCTCCTGGTGCTCAGCTCGACCCAGTTGCCCTTCTCTCGAGCCGAGGTGTTGCTCCGCCGAGGTCGGGCCACTCCCGTCCACCCTGCGAGGTCAGTCGTGCTGCTCGGCCGGCGGTCGAGGAGCCGAGTCCGGCCGCCGCGCCGGCGGCCTCCAGTTCCCGGTACGCGCAGTGCGGTGGCCAAATTGGCGCCGACACTGCCGTCCCGGCATTAACGACGCCATGCAGTTTACAGGGCCCGTAATGACCGGTCGTCATAACCGCTCCTCGCCGCCGGTCTGCAGCCGCGCCGGGATGGCCGCGCCGCGGCGAGCAGCGGCGCGGCAGCGGCGCCGGCCGGCCCTGTTGTTAGCACAGGAGAGCTGATTTAGGACGGGCGGCCGGCCGCTCCCACGGCAACCGTCGCCTCCGATACGCCACGGCGGCCATTAGCTGGGTATGCGTAACCCGGGAGGCGGCGTGTGGCGCGCGGCGGCGATTGTGATTTAGTGGCGGCGATCACGGCGCAGCCTGCGGCGCTCTGCGGAACTTGGCAGCCGCTCCACCGACGCCCGCCGGGCACTCCCAAAGAATGTGCCCCGCGGCGCTGCCCGCCGCCTTTGTCCGCGCCCGGGTCGGTGCAAGGAGCAGGCGGACAATTTGCATTTTGCAGAGGGCGTTTTCCGAACTGGGGTTCGAGTGGGCCGAGGTATGTGAAATGCTTCGCTTTTGAAATTCAAACAAAGTCGTCTAGTGCAAGGAATTTGCGCCAAAAGCCATCGACAGTAAATTTTGTAGTGCAGAGTTAACCCTCGCACGACCAGGCCATTTCTCATAACACGAACGACCAGGGGGGGGCTGTTACGACCCCCCCCCCTGGCGTTTCGAAACGGAAGGTCGTAGAGCTTAGCGGAAAAAACCAACGGATTGCTCTCAACGAGATCTCGCGATTGGTGGTATATTTTTTGGTCCTAGGTCAACATTTGACCTACTTATGACCGGTCAAAGGTCAAATTTTCGGAAAAATCTAACTTTTTCAGATTTCCGCGCCGATTGCGGCAAAACGGTAAGAGATATCGACTTGAAACCTTCACTAACGTGATCCTTGATCAATTCTCTATCGTTTGGTGTGTATTTCGATGTCATAACTTTAAAAATGATGCGTTGGGAGCATCGGAAGTCTGCAAGGTCATTTGTCCATTGGGTCACGTCAGGCGTGTGACGTCACTGACCTGACCCTGACCCAAAATGAACTACAAGAAACAACCGACGTTGCCTGAAATGGATAGCAAATTCGAATTCAGGGCATCAAAATACCCCGAAATGGCATACAAGTGCAAGAAGTCATTACAGGTCAACCGAGGTCAATAACCTTACCTTGACCTTTAGTGACCTTCAAAATGTCAACGGACATTGTGCCAATGTCAAATCAGCCAGTTGTGATTCTATAAAACAATCCATCAGTGCGTCAGGTCAGTCGGCATTTATACCAATGTGAAGCAATCTCCAATTTAGCGTAAATCTGGCCGGAGGTTGTTCCCTTTATGACGTCATAACTCCGTGACCTGACATGACCTTGACAAAAAAAATACCAAAAGTTGCGCAAAGGATGCCCCAAAGGGTACTGAAAATTTGAGCAGGCTATCTGAAACGGTTCGGCGTGTAGCTAAGAAAAGCCTCGGGGGGGGGGGGGGTTGATACAACCCCCCCTAGGCGTTCTAGGGTTAAGATGAAAACAAACATAGCAGGTTTATAAAAGCTGTTCCGCCAATTTGAACTGTGCAATAGGCATCACTATCGTTTCTGCTGAAGTGAACTCCTAGGTATAATACCCGCACGAGTTGTAGGTAGGTATGATGCATCGTTAGTTGGAACTGCCAGTGAGTCGCTTCATCGGCTACTTGGTTAAATACAGGTCGCAAAACATTCTCACCCATTTCGACTCAACAATTGCTGGCGCCCAGACTCCCACCTCCCATAGGTGGAAATTCATTACTATTCATTCATTTTCTGTTTAACCGTTACTTAACAGCAACTAAAGTGACCATTATTTTAAAGGCCTTCATAAAAGTCTGAAGCATGTTGTTCAAAATGCACCTGTAAATATGCGACAAGTCTGATAGCAAAAAGTTACTTTTTTACGAAGTCATCCGAGGTTCCATTGGCACATCCCGCGGAAATGCATGTACGATTTGCAAGATCGGGCTACCAGATTTATGCCGCCAGAGCTTCATATTTTCTTCACATTCGTCGCAACTCGCACATCACACAAGGTAACATCAGTTGACAGCTCCCTCAGAAGCCAGTCGTATTCTGTGAAATATCGCCAGGATCGCGCAGTCATTTCGCATGTCGCTGACGCTTCATGCCGACCGCAATGCAAAGTGATTTGCGCGAAACGGCGCGCGGACACGCCATTTGGGAGGTGTGGTGCGGAGCGCACAGCCGCCCACTCCGCGGGCACGCACTGACGTGATGTGGGTCCCGCTAACGCGTCGTCATCGGGCCGCACTGTCATGGGGGCCGCGCCCGACCGAGAGCGGCCACAGGGGCGGCCGCAACCGCTCCACGCACCGCGCGAAATGGCACGGCGGCACGGAAATGTTTATTGCGAGAATAAATTTAGGTAATGGTAAATGTAGTTGCCCCGGAGTACGGATAATGTGCTAATGGGACGTGCGTATGATAAGGAGACCATGCTCAGATCTCTTTGACACGCAATGTATGGTAAGTGAGACTTTACGTTAGCTTCCGGCACAAGTAACTGTTTAAGCAGTTATAACTAGTTGCGATTTCTATAACAGAAGGAAATTCTTACTTATGATACTGCATCGATTAAGTGCCAATCAAACAGAAAAGAAACGTTATCATCCACATATGCAGGTCCCTAAATATCGGCACCTCCCCTCCCTAATCCCTACAGAGATGGTAAAGCCATGCCTCGCCGTTCTGTTTGTAAGCCACTGACAGGTTTGTGAGCCCCCGACCTCGGGCAGCCGGAGGCGGAGTCCGGGGTCGGCTGTTTGCTCCTCATTATTTCAGGCGCGGGTGTCGCCACCGTCCGCCGCAGCTCTGTGCAAACAAAGCCGAGTCCACACCGTCTCTGTGGACTCGCCGCGGCTCTGCTTTATCGTTCGCCCCGGACCCGCCGCGGCTGCGGTGTTTTCCAAGCGAACGCCGTCCGTTTTCGCCGCTGAAGCGCTGTTCTACACAGGTCGGCAATAAAACCCGATTCACAGTGGATTTAACGGGTGGTCGGCCGTTCATTGCAGGAACGCCGGGTAATAAAGCACACGCGTCTCGCCACAAACCGTGCGCACGAAACGCGCGTCGTCGACAATCTATATACGTCGGGGAAGCCCAGGGGAAACGAGGTAAAATGAAACTGTCGCACTACCGACGGTACGTACGTGGTTTCTTGATGTCATATTCGTTGATTGTACTTCGGCCTCGACTGCAAGCGCGGAAAGATTATCATAACACGCATCTGAACTTCATTACGTTGTTATATTGCCTGTCCCAGTTGCAGATGTGTTATTTCGAAGCCTCACAGCTTCATTAACTTTCGGCCTGAACGTATCAACTCAATTACTATTATAAATTGCGTTTCCGTATTACCTTTGACCGCAAGATAGCATCATTATTCATTCCAGTGCCCCACATGTCAGAGAGCATAAGTAAATTAAAGTCGTAAACAAGAAAAATGTACACGCAAGTTTCTGCTTAGTAATGCTCATAGTGCCCACCCACCATTTAATAACGAAACCATTACTATCTCCCAGTCGTGTCATTGCTTCAGCACGTGCAGCATTCGCCGTAATGCCGGCCGAATTCTGAGAGCTCACATCCTCCCGCGTTCGTGTCTCGGCTCCAAAGGTCGGCTGCATGTCTGTGGTCTCCCCGATCCCCGTTGCCACCATCCGGAGCCGTCCCTGGGTCCCGATTATGGCGATTAATCCACGGATTACGCCGCGTGCCTCCGTCGGTGTCCCGCCACCAGAGGAAGGGGCGCAGAGAGACGGCGAGGGGCGAGCGGCGGTTAGCGGGCTCACTCAGCGGTGCAGCGGACACTGCGGGTGACCGGGATCGAAGGCACCGCGGGGCGCACAGTGGCGCGCGTCTTGTAGCGGGGGATTAAAGACACCGCGAGTGGGAGGGAGCACGTGCGCTACTCACTCGCAGTGTCTCCAAGAGGGGATCAATGACGCCGCAGTGACGGTGGCACGCGCCGTCGTCTTAGCGAGTGACATGAGAGAGTAAAAGACATGTAGAGGGATTCATACAGCGCGTCAATGAATCGGTCAGCCTCAATGAGCTCAGAAGCACGCCCAGAACCAGGGGCAGCTGGTACGCGTCAGTGTCCGCATCAAGATGGCTTGAATTTAAAATACGATTTAATTTCCCGGGACTGTATCAAAAGTATCAAAACGGTTTAATTATGCATGGTAGTAGCCATCTGCTTCCGATAAAAAACTGTTCCAGTTCAACCTTAAAAAGAAAGTGGCTCATCGCGCCAGGCTCAAAGCACCATCTGGTGACCGGGGCTTGGTGCCTTTTTACCTTCACCTTTTTGCCGTGGGGCGATTTTTCGATGTTGCCCGGTGGGTATGCAAATGTTCTCTCGCCCGGCTCGAGTTTCCTGCTCCGCTCTCCTCTCGGGCCCGATCGCTGGCGGCCACGGGACAAAAACTTCGCCGCTCATCGAGCCTCGCTCTCGAGAGGTTCGAAACACAGGTTGTTGGACCTTAGCGCGATCGGAGTTTTGGCATGGTGAAGTGGCATAGTGGGTCTTGGACTCTTGTTGGCTGTGTTGAAGCGATCGAACCGTTGTAAGGACCACAGTCTGATCTGTGGAAAGGCCCACACTCACCTTTTCTGGATGACTTACTCGCCTATTCCCTCCTTCCCAGTTTCCGTCAGCATTCTCTCGTCGACAATCTTCCCCAGCCTGTCCCAGTCCCTGTCCCATCCTGTCCCACCGTGTCCCGCCCTGTCCCAGCCCCGCCCGGCCCCGGTCGCGCTCCGCTCGGCCCGCTGTCCCCCCGGGCAGCGCGCCGTGTAACCCAACCCCGCCACTGCCACCGACGCGGTGTGACCCGACCTTTTTGCCGGCGATTTTTTGTCACACCTGGCCGGCGGCACCGGCTCAAACCGGAGCCCAGTGTCCGCTCGCCGGCGGACAGAGGCAATTTTCGCGTCATTGTTTTTATCTCTTCAGCTGAGGGGTATTTCGGTGGAGTTGAAGATTCGGCCGGCCGCCTCTGGCCGGGCCGTAGTTACGGATGATTGATAGGTAGGCTGGTCGGGACGCAGCCCACAGAGAGAAAAAGCCGACTGCGAAATTGTTGGTTGAGAGGCGGCGGATGCAGAGGACGGGTGACGGGGAGAGTGATAGGTGTGTGTGTGTGTGGGTCGAGTCAGGGTCATGTCAGATATGTAGGTGACATTGGCGGTGCCGAGCCAGCGATGGGCGATCTCCCGGCGTTAGATATTGTGGCTCAAGTTCCTGAGTATTTGTTTGTTTGTTTGTTTTGTTGGGTTAGGCCCTTTCGGTCCAGTAAGACCATTTCAGAGCCGGGAGAATGATAGGATATATAGGGGGAGACATTGGTCTGGGCAGGCACCCTAGTGAGTCGCCGGGGCTGAGCCCGTCCGAAGACAGGCCACCCAGTCCCAAGGCACTCACTGCACCCGGCTACGGGGTGCGCTCCCTCGGGAGCAGCGGTGCCGCTCCAAGGGAGCAGCCCGCATGAGATAAAGTTGCCTGGCCAGCCCGGAGGGAGGTTGCGGTGTGGAGGAGAAGGATTTCAGTATCCTGAGGATAGAAGCATGGAACGGTGAGTTCCTGAGTAACAGAGCTTGGAACGAGGTTAGTTGGCCACCTGGAAGACGTCGGAAGTGCGACAAGTTCAGACTCAAACGTTCAGATCATGACGTCTGAAACTTGCAAGCGTTCATCCAGATACAGCTAATCGTGTGCCACTTCTAAGCCTCTTTATATTTCTGAAATGCAGCTAAGTACACTTAGGAGCACGCGAGTCCTATCCAAGGGCGCACACAAGGGGGGGGCACACGGGCCCGTGCCCCCCCCCATTCGAGTTGGGGGGGCCCAACTCGAAGGAAGGGGCCCATTTGAGGCGGCCGAAGGCCGCCTCAAATGGGCCTCTAACTAATCCTTAGACCACCGAAGATCGTGTACAAAGGCCAAAGGGCCCTCAAATGGCCTTAAAGGGCCCTCAGATGGTCTCAAAAGGCCCTTAGATGGCCTCGAAGGGCCCTCAGTAAGCGTCATAGGACCCTCATCTGGTGTCAAAGGGCCCTTAGATGGTGTCAAAGGGCCCTCAGATGGCCTTAAGGAGCCCTCAGATGACCTCAAAGGACTCTCAGATGGCCTTAAAGGGCCCTCAGATAGCCTCAAAGGGCCCTCAGCTAACGTCAAACGGACGTCAGAAGGCCTTAAAGGGTGTCAAAGGTCCCTGAGCTGGCGTCAGAGGGCCATGCCCTTGCGTCGAACGGCTCTCCGAAGGCTCTAAAGAGTCATTTGCTGGTGACAGAGGGCCCCCAGCTGGTGCCAGATGGCCCCCAGCTGGCGCCAAATGGCCATCAGAAGGTCTCAAACGGTCCTCAGCTGGCGTCAAGCGGCCCTCAAAAAGCCTCAAGGGGCCCATAGAAAACCTCAAAGGGCCCTTAGAAGACTTCAAGGGCCCTTAGAAGGCCTTAAAGAGCGTCAAAGGGCCTTGAGCTAGCGTCAGAGGGCCCCCCAGCTAATGCCAGAGGGCCCTGAGCTAGCGTCAAACTTAAAGTGCCCTTAGCTGGTGTCAGAGGGCCCCAGTTGGTGTCACTGAGGGTCATCCATTGGCGTCTAATGGCCATCAGAAGGCCCAAAAACACGATCCTCAGCTGGCGTCCAACGGTCCTCAGCTGACGTCAAGAGGCCCTCAAAAGGTCTCAAAGGCCCCTCGACTGCTCAAAGGCCCCTTAGAAGGCCTCAATGGGAACTCAAGAGACGTTAAACGGCCCTCAAAAGGCTTGAAAGGGCCCCCTGCTGATGGCAAAGGGCTCGCACCTGAGTCAATAAGAGCCTTGTCAAAAAACGGACCTGAGAAACCTTGTCGGCCCTTCTGCGGGACTCCTACACTTACCTGAGTGGCCCCCGTTTACTGAGGGGCCCTGGTTATTGATGGGGTTCCTCTTTACTTAACGCCTGGTTACCAGAGTGGCCCATGGTTACCTGGTGGGCCCCTGATCAATTGAAAACCCCTGGTCATCTGAAATGCCCCTGATTACCTAAAGGGCCCCTAATCACTTGGATTCAGTGACATAGCAAGGGAGCGAGGGGGTACGTGCCCGTTCTCGGGTTTAGGGTTCCTTCAAAACCGAGGGGCCCTGCGGCGCCAGTTGGTAGCAGAGGGTTCGCGCTGGCCGCACTTCAACTCGGAAGGACACCACAGGGCTTGTGGGGGCACGTTATTGGCTCCTATGTAGCCACAATTATCTTCATAAAGGCCCAATGCCGGTTTCTGAGAGACCTCGCCGGCCGCTCAGGGCCCTAGTAACGGCCAACGAGGGATTGGCTGCTATGGCTCCACATCAGTCTGTGATAGACACACGGTCCACACCAGTGTTTCTAAAGGCACCCACAACGGCAACTGCGAGGCCCCTCGCCCCACCTCCAAGGAACCCCCACCAGCGCATCTTAAGGGCCTACATCGGCGGCTCTGAGAGTCCCCACACCGACGCCTCTGAGGGCCACGTACCAGTGGCTCTGAGGGCCTCTTACCAGCCTCCGAGTGTCCTTGCCAGCCTATGACGGGCCACTTTCCACTTGCAGGCCATTTTGCAGGGCCACACACATGCCAATGATGGCCCCACCAGTGTCTCTAAGCCCTAAGACCCCGCAACGGCGCCTGTGAGGACCCAACACCAGCGCATCTGACGGCCTTTCACTGGCACCTCTGAGCGCGCCACACACCGGTGACTCTGAGGAGCTCGCTCGCTTCGCTCGCTCGTAAAATACCATGTAAATTAGGCATTAGTGTACATTATGCACACTCCTCGGGCATAAATGATACTTTTGCTTGCCGATTTTCCACATTTTCTCATGCAAAGACCGCTTTAAAGAGACCCGTCTGCCAGTGAGACTGGACCCACTGTGCCTTCCTCCTCCCATCGAAAGGTCCTGGATACATCCTTACCTGAGCTGACCCCGGGCCACCGGGTGACTTGCGGGCCCGGGGCTCGCGAAAAAAAAACATGCTAAAAAAACATGCTAGCGTAAAAATATATATGTTTTGAAAATTAAGCTGGTACCGAAATAATTGTTTTACCTACCATGCATTGACAAACCAATTGCTCAAGCTTCAAACCAACCGAAATATAGCCCCGTGGGCCGTATTTTTTTTTGGGGGGGGCCCTTCGGCATGGCGGGCCCAGTTCGAAGGTCGTGCCCCCCCCCCCCCCATTCAAAAATCCTGTGTGCGCGCCTGGTCCTATCAATACTTTGACGAGAATTATTAAAACTTAATCACCTCTGGCACGTCGAAATACCGCATGCAAGCCATTCCATGCGGTCAGCCTCTTACCAAAACAAGATAAAAGGCGTCAGATAACGTTGTCGATAACTGGGTAAGCATTAAGCAAGCTTCATCGAGTTTGGCGCCTTGAACTGGAACCACCGGTCTAAAACCGCCTGAAATAGCCTTGCCATGTCTGACTACTCAACTCGTTCCTCAGTTAATTTGAGTTGCCATGGCAGCATTGGAAACAACACCGGCACCTCCAAACAAACGAGCACATTAATCTCATTCATCAACGGCCTGGGAATTTCGCATTTCTGCCGGTGCGCCCGGCAGCCGTCTACGACAGCACATGTGACGCGTAAACCCGCGCCGGGTACGCCTTCGCCGCGCCGCCTTATGTCGCGCTCGCATGTCGGTGCGTCATATATCGCCCCGGGCGCCGGTCCTGTGCTATGGGCGGTAATCGAGGCACAGGTATACGGGAGGCCGAGCCGCCGCCGCCGCCAGCATTGTAATTCCTCGGCCAGGTATGGGTGACAAATAGACCAGCTCGGTGCTCACTTTGAGCCATGTGTACACCGTCAACGAATGGCGCCCTTTGTCGCACCTTGAGCGGTCGCACACGGGCCGAAATTTGGGCGGGACCAGGTCGTCAATCACGCAGGGGAGGTATAATGCCAAGGGTTATACGGGTAAGTAGAACTACTGCGAGCTAACGCCTCCAACAGAGGCCCCTGCGGCGCCGAATTGGCGCCACTCGAGTGTGGAGCAGCACAGCTCTTACCAATGATGGAGCGAAGTGGCTGCTCAAAGCGGAAGACCTCGTTCTCATTTCCACATTAAAAGAAATGATTCCAAGAAACCCGCATGTTCCAATTGCAGTATGCAAATGAATGGGCGCATTGCGGATGGAAAACGTTAGTACCAACCGATGGCAATACCAACAGCAGTGGGCGGTGGCGCCCGCCAAGCGCGACTGGTCGCCGATGGAAAGTGTTTACTGTGGGAACCCGGCGCACCGCACGTTACTCCTGTGTTGTTAGCTGGCCACAGACCTATCCGGGCCTAAATGGAAAAACATTTCGGCATTAGACGGTTTATCGGTGGGCGCTGGTTAGCCGGTGAGGGATGGTCTGGCGGAACTAGGCGATGCTGCTATGTTTGGCGGTGTAATGAGCCGTCGGTGTGAAGGTGCATTTGTCACCCTCGCCTCTGCTGCACGACTCATTTGGTAGTTAGCTGTACTGTGGATAAAAGTATGAAATCACGCTTCGTTTGAACATTTTTTATTTGGATCTTATTGTTATGTATGACTCAAAAGAGGAGGCAATGTTTTATTGGCTCCTTTTTATTTTTGGAAACAATGCTCTTATTGAACTCTCAGAGAGCAATGCCTTTTATTTCCTGTTTTCCCAGCAGTTGCATGGTTTGGGCTGGTTGAAATAGGCATCAGCAAAATGCGGCCTAATAAAACAAATTAATTTGTGAGCTTACCTGTTTTTATTATTGAGATTACGTTTTCACGCTACCGAGGCGCCCTCACATATCTCGAACTCCTCCGGCGCGACCATGCCGTCACGGACCCGACACTGGCCGCGCAGCTAATCCTGTTAGCTCAAGACGAGCCCCGCCCCTCCCCTCCCCGCCCCCCGACCCCAGCGGGGTCATCACAAATGGACCGGCGGCGCCACGACGTACCGGAAAGTAATGAGCGTAATGTGTAATATTTTACATGCGCCGTCAACAGCCGGGTGTGCCTCTCCCGGGGGAGGTCGGCTGACGGTGCGCGCACGACGGGACCGACTTTATTAGCGCGATGGTGACGGGCCCACTCCCTCAAAATACCGTCCAGTGGGTGGGCCCCCGCGGCGAAATGGGAGGAATGAAATGGGAGATATATTTGGAGGAGGATGTGAAATTTCGATTTGGCTAAATGAATCAAATAGCTTCGTGTTTTTTACTCAAAAACACGGTGTGAAGATATTTACTGAAAGGTGCTTGGATGTGTGTTTCAAGCTTTGCCTTTCACACTCTAAATAAACTTACAATATGTTTTACAGCTATTATTTATGAGTGATGACGTGGTGTGTTAGTAGAGAGAAGCGGCTTGGAAACTCCTGTTATCATTCTTTAAAAGGAACTGCAGCGTTGGACCTAATTTGAGTGTAATTACCAAAAATTAAGCAAACGGAAATAAACGTCAGCGGAGGTACTTATGTATGATTTACTGTAATGCTTATGGTGAAACACTTGATTACATTGCAAGATAATCTATTATCCATAGCGTCAGTGTCCATACTTAACGAGCTTCAAGTTTGGCCATAGGTATTTGTATTTTTGGTAAGACAGACTCGTACTTACTGTGCTGTGAGGAGCTGTCTTATTTCTCATTGTTGAAAACTTATACGCTGGTGCTAGCCGGCAGAAGGTCTTTATATTTGATTAATGGCAGGTCCTTAGGGTGAACTACTTGCCGTTTAATTAAGACATTTGTCATATACAGTTGAAGTGGGCTGAACCATTGTCACTCGAACAGAATTTGGCTGAAATTGACAGTCAGCTGCCCACGAAAAGTAAAGCAACAAACTTTAAGCGCACGGTGTATCCCTTTTTTAAATGATGCTCAATGACTCGGTGTCTCGGTTTCTGCTCGGTTTTTTAGTGACGTACTGAGTCGAATGGCACCTGAAAATCTCAATAAATCATGAAAAATTTGCAATTTGACCAGTTCAGATTAAACATGAAACCACCTCAGTGGTCAACTTTGCCTGGCAACCCGGGTTTTAGGCCGGTTTCGCCGCGACCAAAGCTCCAAGGATCCACGGATAGCGTCGGGGGAGGATTGATCAGCTACAATCAAACATTTACCAGCACTTGGCCGCCATCGACCGGGCCTTATTTGCAGCAATGCATACCCGCCAGTTTCCCCGGAAAACACCGACTCCCACTACCCGCGGGATAAATTATAGGGCGAGAAATTGCCGGGTCGCAGGGGCGCGCGCCGGCGCCGCGCCGGGACGGGGGACGGGGTCGCTCCCCTGGCGGCGGGGGCCGGGGCGCCCGACTCACCGGGCGGGGGGGGGGGGGGACGCGGGGGTGGCGGAATCGATGTGAATCCGCCCAGCCCGAGCCCTGTCGGCAGCTGCGACAAAGACAGGTATGATGCCATCGGCCGGTGGCACATTAAACAGATAGCCGTTTCCGTTCCCGGTATATTGGCCCAAGACACTTAGCGGCGCCAAAGCCGCCCGGCGGCGCGGCTCGGCGCCCAGCTACTTGGGTAATTATTTCAGCGGCCGGGATTAGACAGGCTCGGACGGCTTCAGCGATGTTACAGTCATAGATGGAATGGATTGGCGGAGCGGTCGGTATAAGCTGGCCGCCGCCAGCGGGAAATGAGACCCACCTAAAGCACACAGCTCAACTCCAAGCTGCATAAACACCCTGTAATAAATACACAGCAAAGTAGTTCACTGGAATTCATTTCCGCTTAGTGTTAAAAACATTAACAAGCAGACATTCCAACACTAGTGTATACACCTAATGATAAGGTGAATATTTTCCCCACTTTCGGCATGTCTATGCAAATTTGGTAAGAAGGCTAGGCTTAGTAGGCGTAATTTGTCGCACGATAAGAAAACTGTCATGAATTATGATCCCTTGCATTTATGCAGCCAAACAATATGTTTATTAACAAAAGATATGATATCATTATCATGCCTGGAACATTTCTTACATCCAGGAATGCCAATAAATTACAAATAACTTTGCATCCTATCCAAAACGTTGAATCCCAAGATTTACCCATCAGCCAGCACCAATCATCATCTCATCACCACTCTTTGTTTCTTTCTGATGCGGCTAGATATTCTGACGATCAACTGGCTCGTGCCGATCAATGTATTCACTCGCCGTCCCTCTTTCCTCAGTGTCTGCGTCTCTGTACAACAAGGAGGACACGATGGAATCGCAGTACCGGCGAGAAGGCATGCTCGGTTACGACTCGTCTCTGGACGGCGAGGCCTTCCTTCAGGTGGGTACCGTCCTCCGCCGGAGAGAGAGAGAGAGAGAGAGAGAGAGAGAGAGAGAGAGAGAGAGAGAGAGAGAGAGAGAGAGAGAGAGAGAGAGAGAGAGAGGAGAGGGAGAGGGGGAGAGTGGGAGAACGAGGTGGGAGAGAGAGGGTGGGAGGGAGGGAGAGAAAGACAGAGAGGTAGGAGGGCAAAGAAAAAGAGAGAGAATCGATAGTCAATGTCCATCATCCTCTCCTTCCCACCGGACTTGCACCCCTCCCCCCCATATCGTCACTGAGACGAGTCTCCCCCCCCCCGTGGTCTCTCGCCCCCTCCTGTATCCGCCATCGTCAGACCCCTGTCCACCACCACCCAGTACCACACCACCACCACCCACTCCAGCGCTCGGCGGCAGAGCAGGGGCCGATCAGCTGTTCGGCGCTAACCGCCGGCGATGGCGTGCCATGCGAACGTGCCCCTCGGGCCGGTGCCGTTCGCACATTAATTTACCGGTTTCCACATGCGAGAAGTGTCACGCCGGGCTGCGGTCACGCCAGCCGGTGACGTCATCCTCCGGCTGGGAGCACCGCGAGACTGAGTCAGGCACCGGGCGGAGATTGGAGGAGGAGGGCGATGGTGTGGTGCATGGGGAGAGCCAGCACCACAGCATCGCTTCTATAGGAATCCAGTAGCAGGAATTTTGTGTTGTTTTCGTCTAAATTGGCGCTGAAGAGTTTAAGAAGCTCGAGGAGGAATTTAAAAAGAATTGTACATGTGTGTACTCTAACGAAAGGGTGTCAATCTGAAATGAAAGTAGAGGTGGTTTTTGTCTAACAATGTTCTACGTTCCCGCAGGCACTAAACGGGTTCCTCTTCATCCTCGACTGTGAGGGCGAGGTCTTCTTCTCGACGCACACCATCGAAAACTACCTGGGCTTCCACCAAGTAAGTGCACTCGCTTCCGTGGTGCCATCTCCCGCACTCCCCGTCGTAGCTGCGACATCAATATTTCGATTTCCACGGTAGCTGACGGATCCTGACTTTAAACTAATACAGTCCACATGGCCGGCGCTGTCCTCCCCCACCCCTCTGCCCGCTCCATCGCTCTGTCCGGCTCCGAAATGTCGATATCGAGCTGGCAGAGGGCCTGATTAGAGGCGCGCCACGCCGGCCGTTCCCAGAGCAATTACACCTGGATTCGAATGGGGACTCATTAGGGGTGGCCATCCCGATGGCGGAACGCCGGGTCGGCGGGACAGATAGAGTGGGACAGGGACACCCGGAGTGGGACAGGGGGCGTCCGGGAGTGGGACAGGGACACCCGGAGTGGGACAGGGGCGCCTGGATGGGACAGGGGGCGTCCGGGAGTGGGACAGGGGCGCTGTGGGTTGTGAAAGGGATGTTTAGGAATGAATGACGACAAAAGGGTTTGGCTAATTATTGATAATTTACCGGGGAAAGAGAGGAGAAAAATAAATTACCTCTCTAGAAGAGCGAAGGAAGGAGAATGGAGAATATGCAGAGAAAACATGAGACGATGGGTTATATATTTGCCTGGCACCTGAATTTTTTCATATTCTTTTGATTAATATGTCATCTACCAAAAGATATTTCGTCACTTTCGATTACATTACGGTTTGCATTCTGTGCATTGGCCCCTTGGGGACTTCCAAACTGTCTTAGTGATTGCATGCAATTAGAACAAAAATGCCTTTATATTACAGCTACATTCCATGAACTAATTTAGAGCTCCGGAAACCCTGATGGTAGGTCTCACTCCGTAAAACAAAGACACCCCCGCCCCGCGATCTGCCGTCGGCGTCGACGGGGTGCCATCTTCGACGGGAGCGCCGGCGGGGCGCTGCGCTCGCGGACATTTTCCCGGCGGCCGGCTCGTCCAATCGGAGGGCGTTCCGCGATCGATCAAACGGGCCGGGATTACGTGGACGAGCCGTCCCCAGCCGCCGCGCCGCCCGTCCCCAGCCGGCAGAGCAGAGACGCTGCAGATGGGTCTTGCTGGTCTCGCCTTGCGATGTGCTGGCTTCTTGCATGAATCGGGATTCGGGATGGGTTACTGGAGGTTTGTCACACAAAAACGCTCGTTCTTCTGTGTTGTTTTCGAGAGCCTGTTCAGCCGCGTGCAGCGTTGATGTTTCGCGGAATTTATTTCCATGTTGTTGTTATCGGTGGATCCCTTTCCTTGTCCACGAGCGGAGCATGACTTTGCCACTAAAAATTATCGTCCACTACAAAAGACGTTTTCCTTCCCGCATGCCTGTTTAGGAGTAGACAAGCATGACTTGAAGCGCACTTTGTTCATCGCCGACCATGTTCCTTCATGACTTCATGTCGCTTACATCGAGATTAGTGGTGCCGGATCCATTCCTTCGACTCATCGAACTCACCGTGAGCCAGTCCGCAGTAAGCCCCTCAGCCATTAGAGCAGCTGCGCTGTGATTGAATTTATATAGACAGGGTCGATGAGCGGTCAGCCGGGGTCAGAGAGGTCAGAGAGGTCACTGGCGGTCACCGGAGGTCAGCTGAGGTCACGGAGTTCAACCTCGGATGTCTTGTTACATGCAATTAAGTTGATTGCTTTGTTGGCGATAGGATCAGGTCTGTGGGGATTTTTGTCTCTTTCCATCTCCTTCGGTGAAATCGGTACTGAAATCGGTCATAGAAGCTTTCGCTCCGAGCAAGTACGATTCATGTGGTATAGTTGCAAGTACATGGACTCTGCAGTCGCCAAAAATCATCGGTGCCAATATTTTTTTTTCCTTATCAATCTAATCTGTATATCAAAACTAGCAAAAAAAATGAATATAATCACGAATAAATTTACTAGAAAATGGTATAATTGGGCAAACTATAAGACAATGTACCAATCGCATAAGACCCATTAATGTCGGCATGAGGTTATGCGAAATCAGAATTGATGGAGTACCAAGACCTGGTGCCATACCGTGGTACTCATGATCGATCATTTCGTGTCATTGTAAAGATTATGGCGGCTTCATGCTAGTCTGCTTGGTTTGCCTGAATATTTCAGCCAGGAATTCCCTTTGGTAAGTGAGTAATGGTGTTGATTTTCAAGAAGACGGCCGATGTGCTCTGGAAAGTCCTCCGTCGATTCTGCTCCAAAGTCGCCTTTCTTGTGCACCAGCTTTTGCATCGATTCATCACCACATACACCTGCGTCTATGTCTCAGTATTTGACTTTCGAGAAATTATGTATCCCACCACCTTCTTGCAACGGATGCTTAGAAGCGGAGAGCAGAGTTTCACTTGAAACCTGCGCGCTGCCCTGAAATTTCCTCGGCCGCCGGGGGGATCGCCGTCGGGGCGTCCCTGCTCGCTCACCCCGTCAATTGCAGGACGCGCCGTGTTCCGCGCAGAGGCGTGATTGGCAGACGGGCACGCCGGTCGGGTTTGGCGAACAGACGCTGTTCTCCGACGATTTACGAGTGTCCAATGAGGGCCCCGGGGCGAGGCGGAGAGACGGGCCGGCCAGGCGCAGCGCATGAAGCCGAGCAGACGTTGGTACCTACTGCGGGGTGGGTCGGGGAAGAGAGCTACGAGGGAGGCGTTATGTCTTCTGGGTCTTGCAGCTATGAGATGAAGCTAGCCAGTACCTGAATAAAAGTGATGTTTTAGTTGAACTTTAGGAAGGAGCATCAGTTGCATAGCCCGATAAACAACACAAATGTTCAGTTCAGTCCACTGTCTGCTTCCACAGCGGTTGGCCGTGGAAGGTCTGCTAAGCTACCCGGGCCCTTCCGGCTTCAATTGAGGATGCTGTTACTGAACGTTGATGAATACGGGCTACCGTTGTTAACTGCTAGTTACCAAGTCATGCATTCATGAGACATGACGGGTGCCGAGCGGTTGGTTAACTAGACGCATGGAAATTGCCAGCGCCACCCCATCATTATTATACAATATGTTTCAATTATTGCATCCAAGCGGCGGCTGAGTCGTGCCGTATGAGCCCATGTTGAGAAGACCAGAGCCATTTACCCACGCGTAAGCGTACTTTTCGGACTTGGCTACCGAAGCGAGCCCCACGTAGAATGTAATTATTTATAATACCAATCATTGCATCTTTCAGCAAATTGCAGACAAATGGCTTCGCAGAAACGTTGTAGTATTTTTGGTGGTATGATTGCATGTCGGCAATCGGAACACAAATTAAGGCGTTCTTTTCGAAGGTAGCGTGTTATTTTAGCTAGATTTACGTCTTGCTGTGGCCGAGCCACCTACCTGTCTATCGCTGGCGATATCCGGGTGGCCCGCCATGCTTCATGACACGCCGGTCGGAGCCTGCTGGTTGCCATGTGCTTCCTCTGTCTACCTCTTTCTCTGTCTACCTCTTTCTCTACATCAACTTCTTCCAGCCATCTGTTCTTCGTCTTGTTGATATTTTTTCACATATTCGCTTTTTCTGCAACATTGTCATGTCCTTTGAATAAGGCATGATCTCAAAGAGGGTAGGCACTAGGCACTCCTCTTCTTCTCCTTCCTCTTTCTTCTTCCTCTTCTTCTCCTTCCTCTTTCTTCTTCCGCTTCTTCTCCTTCCTCTTTTTCTTCTTTATCTTCATCTTCATCTTCTTCTTCTTCTTCTTCTTCTTCTTCTTCTTCTTCTTCTTCTTCTTCTTCTTCTTCTGCTTGTCTCTCCCTATTCCTCTCTCTCTCTTCCTCCTTCACTAGTACTCGCCGGCCTCCTACTCCAACAAACCCGGTCGGCCAGCCAGGTCAAGGAGGGGACGTTTTCCCGGACATAGCTGCGAGAGGGAAACTGGCGCGCAGCGTTCGGCTCAGGAGGCAAACCGGCGCGTCGCTTTTGCCGCGTGCCACCTGGCCCGGCGCCGGCGTTGAGCGCAGTCCAGGTGCTCCAGGGTGGCCGGCTCTTTGCACTTGGGGTGCGCTCTACTGCACTGACAGGGGTGCACTGGTACCGTGCACGGTCTCAGGTAAACTGTCGCCGCTGCAGACGCTGTCGGCACGCAGAAAAGTGTCCAACAGGAGCGCGACGCGAGTCTGAGGAGAGACCGTTGGACGGGCGCTCTGTCCTCTTCCACGAAATGCGCTGGCAAGAGCCGGTAATGCCGTCGGTAGGACAGGAAAATCCTCCTCTTCAGTGGCATTGAAGTTGTTCAGCTGGAATTATTTTCGCGTGGTGAGTTGATGCCCGGTTATGTAAGTAATAATTTCATTGACGGATGTCGCTATGCCACTGCACAGTGCACACATGGCATTGTTTGCGGAGAAATCGATGTTCTGCGGGCCGAGGCCAGTGGTGGTGCTCGCCTGGCACAGCCCGGCTGCCCGGCCGCGCTTCCCCATGCCTGTTGGCGCTCATCTGCAGCGTAATTGGCGCCGGCGCCATCCTCCGGTCTTGAGAGGTGATAAAAGTCTGCGCCCGGCTCCTGGTGTTGAGCGCCGCTCGGCCGGTCCACGCTGGCCTTGCAGGGAGCGATCAGGCGGCCGCTGCAGGGAAGAGCCCTGATGGCTCAGACGAGCCGCCGAGCGGGCCGAGAGGGGCAGGGCAGGCCCGCCGCCCTCGGGCGACGCGTTATGTGTTCCACAAGAGGGGGAGGGGTGGAGGGGTTACAGAGGCCCCGGGTGATCGTAGGGAGGGGGAGAGATGCCGAGGTGGGTGGTAGGAGGAAGAAGAAATCGGAAGGGTGAGTTGGCTGAGTGGTAAAAAAAAATTATTCCCAAGATGTATTTGAAAAAAAAAACTACTGATGACAGAAGTACAAGTGACACTATTCGCTCTTCTATGCCAATTCTACAATTCTGTATTCTGTATTTCTGTATTCTGTATTCTGTATATTAATTCTGTATTTATGAGTATGCTGTCTAAATCATCTGATACACTGGCTAATTACCCTTATGACGGGGCGTGATGCAACTTAGATCTGCCATGCTGCCCAATGAAGAGCTACCGTCTCGCCCGAAGTAGAGCTACCATCTCGCCCAATGTTCTCAGATCGACCATGCTGCCCAATGAAGAGCTACCGTCTCGCCCAAAGTCGAGCTGCCGTCTCGCGAAAAGTAGGGCTACTGTCTCGACCGAAGTCGCGCTACCGTCTCGTGCCATGTGGAACTACCGTCTCACCGGAGTTCTATAGTCTTGGTCTCACCCAATGTAGATCTACCGTCTTGCCCATTTAAATCTACCGTCTCGCCCGAAGTAGAGCTATCGTCCCGCCCGAAGTAGAGCCGCCGTCCCGCCCGAGGTCGATTCGCCCCGGCACCCGTTCGATCGCCCCAACATTAATCAGCCGGGTGCTTATTAATTTCGTGTGCGACTCACAGAACAATAATGCCGGGAATATTTCATAGCAGCGACACGCCGCAGAAAAGCAGTCTCGTTGATTTACGACGTGACGATTTTTATGCAAAATTTGTCAAAGTCTCGCGCTGAATTGCTAATGCATGTTTCCCCTTTGACGCCGAGGGCATTGTGGGGCTCCTTTGAATGCGATCGGTCGGTCGCTGTAGTTATTGACTGGCTCTCGTTTACGATTGTCGCTACAAAGCGATGATTGATAATGAATATGTGACGGTGTCTCGGGACATTAGCGTCGCCGGGTACACCTGAGCGAAGGTAATGGCCGTCTACGCCACTGGGGAAGCTAGCAGGCCTTTTCGCCAGGTGCCAGCCGTATAATGCAGAATGATGGATTTGTAAGCATCCGGGGTAGAAACGAAAGTCAAGGGAGCACTGCGAGGTAATCCGGCGTTTCTAGTGGGAGTAAATGTTTGAAATGAGGCGCTAAACGACTCAGAGCGACTGCACTTTTCGCCACAATGCAGCGCTGGAATGTGCATCGTCCTAACTAAGGTGCACATTGCAAGTGATGCTTCAATTTCACTTGGCAAAGAATGGTGTATGACTGAAGATAACGTGCATAAGTTCACTTAACAAAGTGCCCACGGGTGTGCTTGGACATGCAATGAATTGATTCAGTGTTAGGGCATGGACACATAACTGAAGAGAAGCTTGATAGGCCGGAGGTGATCAGCTGAAATATAACGAGCATTATGCGCTGATGTGGAATTATATACCTACCTTGGCTGCTTTAGCAGAGTCTTCGTTTTGTTATGTCACAGCATGTTTCTTTGCATGTGGATTGTGGATGGTTATTGGTTATTGCAGATAGTCTTAGTCCTCATTTACCCCAATGCAGCGGTAGAGCCAAATGCTAAAAGAGAAGTTTAAAACAATGAGTGAAGCCTGCCCGCTGCCTTGCCCCCTTACAATCGACTCTCATCCCAGTAGGCATATTCGTAAATATTTCTCCAACAGCGCGGAGGCGCACGGTGGCTCCCTGCCTCACTCCCCTGGACCACAAATCGTGCGGCCGTCGCCGCTGGCCGCGCGCGGGCCGGCCGGGCTCGGCCTACTCCGGCCCCGAGCCGCACTAATTGCTTACACGTCATTAATAGACCGGCCTTCGGAAATTTACGGCCGGAAGCTGAAAGAGGGTATTGTTTTTAACGTGATTAAAGCGACAACACATTCCCGAGTTCATCGAAACATGGGCGTGTCGCGAACACGACTGGCCGGCAACAGCGCGAAAATCCGGTCACTGGGCAAGTGCATGTTATCCGGGCAAAGCACGCTGACATTAACCGCATAGGAACATCATTATTTTTGACCAATGTCACGTGCATTGCCTGCACGCCACGCCGCGTTTCGGCGGCAGGAAGAGTGCATTGTACACAGGGCTCGTTCGTTGCGGAGTGGGCCGGCTGGTCCGAATGACAGCACTCCTGCGCGGCAGCTAACAAAGAGCAGCCTGGCGATGGCCAGCGCTCGGCACAGTTTTCCCTGCCCAGATCCGGACCGATAGCACTGAGGAAAACTAGCAGCCGACTTCAAAACAGACAGAATCCCGGCCGCATCGCGGAGAGCGGCCTGCTCGAGGCCTGTAACGACCCCGCACCGCCGCCTTTTACAGAACCCGCTGACGACGAAACCGCAATGGCCGCCCAGACGGACGGTATTAGATTTCTCCGGGCCGGCAGTGCTCTGTCCATATTAAATTTCCGCCGGGCGGAGCGCCCCGCCCAGCGGAGGCGCGCTCCTGTTCGTGCGGGCTGCCGGCCGGCACCGGCCCGGCGCGGCCAATGATGTGCGCGGTGCATCTTTTAGGCGATGAGCTCGCTGGATCGATGCGCGAATGAATGTTTGATGGGATGATCAGTTTTGGAATCAGGGTCTGTCAACATGGTGCTGATTAGTGCTGCGTGCCGGCGCCACGCCCGCGCTGCCGCTGATCAGAAGCCGAGGAGCTGGTGCGCGGCCAGAGGGGCGACCTCGGCACTCGCGAGCTGGTCCACTTTGTCGAGGAGTCTGAGAACTTGTGATGGCTCTGCCGTCACTCGCCAGCACCTCTTCAGCTGGAGGGGCAAATGATACACTTGTGACTCAAGAAAGACTTTTGAAGAGTCCTGTTAGGTTTTCGCTGTGATCACGGCAGGGCTCATCATGAATTCCTTGCACTTACGGTTTCAATAAGATAAGGTTCATGCCTCTGAGTCACCTAGCCGTTCGTGTTTTTGCGACAGTTAACGTCAGTCGCGATTTAATAAATCGACTTGGTCACGAGCGCGAATACCCATAGACAACTGGGGACACTGAGAAACCGTTAGGTATCAAATCAAAGTATTAGTTGGATACAAAAGTAACTTGGCAGCTGCCTGACATCAGCTGCCTGACTCCGTCCCTGTTTTCGGAGATCTGCTGCCTCAGAGGATGACTCCTGGCGTGACTCCGATCCTGATGCCGCTATCCTCAACCATTCGTTATTTGGCACGAGGTGCTGTGATCTGCTGCTGTGTTCTGCCTTCTTTTCTGAAAGCCTGCTACAACTCTTCGGGTCCCTCCATCCAGTCCTGAGGGACGGGATGCTTTTGGTAAAGGGCCCTCCTGGCGGGGGCGGCCCTCGAGGTGTCTCTTCAGGAACTGGGGAGCTCAGTCATGAATTCTGGTGGCTTCTGAGCCTTATGACTGTTCTTGCTATAATTTTTCTTATATCAATGACCCGGTCATAGCTCCTGACTGCTCGTGCTGTATCTCCTCTGTGACCAGTGGCCCGGCCATGGCTCCCCGCTCCGCTGTGGCTCCCGCTGGGCCTCCCGCCGTCGCCGATAGATTTACCGGTAGCCGGCCGGCCGCCGCGCTCCGGGAGGCCTCCCCGGGAGTCTGTTCGCTCCCTCCCCACCCCATCCATCGCCGCTGCCGGCCGGCCGAGCGAGCGGCGCGCTCCGACCGAGATGGCTTCATTTTCTTCCGCCAGCGCGTGAGGGGGCGGCCGGCCACGGGCTCGGGCGCGAGAGTTATTGGGCCTGTTCCAGCGCCTCCAGTAGAAATTCTTGACTGGAGGCTCTACCAGAGGTTTTACTGGAGGCGCTGGAACGCAATCTGGAGAATTCTGGAGATTGGCATCACATATACCATAAGAATGACGATTGCTCTCTCTTGAAACGCAAAATTTGTTTTCAATTTTATTAAGAAAGATTAACAAAATTATAGCAATGTAATTTTCTTTGCATTCAAGTTGTAAAATAATCAGTCAAAAGTCCTTTGTTTACATTCGTGATTGTCACATATGCGCCATAATTGTAGACCAGAGCCTCCAGAGAAATTTGGACCTCTCAACTCTCTGGAGGCTACTGGAGGTTTCTGGAGCTTTGGCGAGAGCTTTCTGGAGCTTTCTGGAGGCGCTGGAACGCTCTCTGGAGGATTCTAGAGCTTTCTGGAGCTTTCTGGAGGTTTCTGGAGGCGCTGGAACAGGCCCATTGTTGGGGAGGATGCGGAGGGAGGGAGTGGGCGGAGGATGAGAAGGATGAGTGGAAATAGGTGGCGCGGATGAATGGGAAAGCCACTGATTTAGCTTTTCTCCTCGGGTTCTATCTGCATCTGGCTCTCTGATTAGTAATTATGCCAGTTATGACAGTTTTATGCGGACAGGAATATAAGCAGCCTATTTTTCGAGCTGAACTGACTCGGATAGTCTTACGTCTATCACCCGCACCCAGTGAGTCCCTGGGTAGCCCTCAGCCTAGTGGAACCCGAGGTGTCCCAAGAAATCACAGGGGTAAGACGGACCCTCCCCAGCAGCCCGTCTTCTTCCCCTGTCCCACTGCACCCCTCTGACCCGGCGGCCGCCATCCAGCAGCGGTGACTCCGCCAGTTTGTGACGTAATTACCACCATTTGCGGCCACTTGGGGCGCCTTTTGTAGCCGTGCCGCCGACATTTGTCAGCGACGCTAGCGATACAGTCCCTGCGGCGGCAGGTCGGCGAACTAACTCTGCCGGGCGCGCGACAGGGTACCGTGTTCGAATTAGCCGTGAAAGGCGGCGTATTGGGGCGGGCGCCGCGCCGATTTGAGCCCGATCGGAGCCGATGGCGCGTGTAAGCGGTCGACCGGGGAGGTGTCGCGTCCAGCGGGGCGAGAGGGGACCGGCGGCGCGTCAGCGTCCTCATCAGACGCTGCGGGACGCCCAGTCGCCGCAGCTCAGACGAAAAATTGGGCGGACACCCGCGGGCGCACGGCTGTTGATAGCTCTTTAAAGGCACATCTAGCTGTTCACTTTTGCCAGACATCCATGGCCTTTTTCCGTTCAAATAAGCTGTCAATTAGGAAGCATTTTTGTACCTAATATAAAATATACCTATCTTCAAACATTTTTTGGTGCGTGCATGACGTGCATGCGTGCATGTTACAATAAAAATGAATAAATAAAAGATAAGCGGCAGGCTGGATAAAACTCTCTAATAAGCGATATCGAGCATAGGAGTAAACCTGCCTACATGCTCCTTCTTCACGGAAATGCCATAAAATCAGTGTACACGCTGAAGCGCTTGTACAAATGGTCCGCCGCAGTACATACGAGTCATAAAGCAGTCACTGGTCAGGCGGCCCGGGATGAAGCCATCACCTGTGGCCACTCGCGTCTGTGGCCGGCTTGTTGTGCTCCCGGTGCGCCACTCTCGCCGCGCTGCGGCCAAACCGGCGCAGCGGGGCGCCGCTCCGGTTTCAATTTGGCTTTTTCTGGCGGCCCGTGGCCGTATATCTCACCGGCCGAGCGAGCTGTGCGTCGGACCGGGCCCCGGTGCGTGCGCCTCGATCGTTACCCGGTCGGACCGTAGCGGTGAACGGGTAATTTATTAACCGTAGTATTCATGGAGGCGGGATCTGATTTGGGCCGCGTTTCCGGGCCGGCTGATCGGGACTGGGATCAAGTGGGATCGGACGCAGTCGCGGGCCTCCGTCGCTTGGCGTTAGTCTCCCAGGGCCAGGTCCCTCCGTCTTCACACTGCGGCCCAACCACGCCCAGGTGTGTCCCGCTGTTTCCCACTGCCGCCGTCAGATGTCTCTCCCAGTCCATCTCACTCTGCCGGTGCATATTCTGCACTCCGGGAGGGCAATTCGCATTGTTTGCAATGTTTGGCGGCGCTCCGACTGACAGGGGTGTCAGTCGCGTCAGAGCGGCGTTCTGCTGTGCGCGGAACGATGTAACAGCGCCGCCTAACCGCCCGCTGCGCGATGCTGACGGCTCGAGGCACCTCTGATTGGAAAGACAGGCGAAATCAATCGGTAATCAAAACAGCGCATTCCTGTGCGCCGTCTTGTAGATGACGGCTGATCCAAGGGTGAAGGTAAAACCTCTGCAGGATATTGGCCCTGTAGACGAACAGACGCCAATTTCGGCACCAGATGTCTGGGATCCCAGATTTCCGAAAACTTCTGATGTTGGTTTGCTTCTGATAGGACTTGATTGGTGTAGGTAGATGCATTGAATAATGTTCTTTGAAACGGCTTGGGCCTTGGGCTAAATGCAGGTAGACAGACTCCCTCGGTGTGAAACTGTTCAATCATCTCGTTGATTCCGTTCGGCTATTTCGGTGGCGCAGGGAGCCGATTGTAATCGCGGGTATCCGCTGTGGTTAATCCGCGCGGGTGTTATGCTGGAAGCGAAGGCCGTCACCGGGTCAGCCCACTGGTTTAACCGGACAGCTTAGCGCAGCCACATAAACATAGCCTTGACTGACGACGAGGGCCAGTCAGGAACACGTCTGTGATGGAGGAGCCTGGTGGGGCGGTCCGGTCAGTCTGGTCACGTCTCACACATCACCCTCATCGCGCAAGTTTTCTATTTTGCAAAGTGAATCACATTATTGGTTGATGACTGTGATAGAGAAATTGTGGACAACTTATGTATCGAACAACACAATAAAATGACTTGAAAAATATGATGTTCGAAGAACCCCTGCGCCTTGACTGGCCTCATATGCCTGACCCCCGTCACCGGGCCTCTGAGATCTGACGCTTGACCCCAGCCTATGAGATTTGGATCCCAGATCTCTGAGGTCTCACCCCTGACGTCTAACCCCTGAGGTCTGACCCTGATATCTGGCCCCTGATATCTGATCCCTGATCAGATATCAGATCAGACCCTGAGGTCTGGCCAATGTCCTCTGACCCCTGAGGTCTAACTCCTGAGAGCTGAGCTCTGCTAGATCTGACCTTTGAGGTTTGACCCCTGAGATCTGACTTCTGACTTCACATCTGAGATCTGACCTCTGACCCACCTCTGCCCCCAGTCTGACATCGTGCACCAGTCGGTGTACGAGCTGGTGCACTATCTGACTATGCCCCCGCCTCTGCCCGCAGTCTGACATCGTGCACCAGTCGGTGTACGAGCTGGTGCACTCGGAGGACCGTGACGAGCTGCAGCGCCAGTTCCTGTGGAACGGCTTCCTACCGCCGGAGCGGGCCAACATGACCGTGCAGGAGGCGCTGCAGCCCGAGAACGCGCACCTGCTGGAGAGGAGCTTCACCGTCCGCTTCCGCTGCCTGCTCGACAACACCTCCGGATTCCTGGTGAGGACGCGGGGCGACGATAGGGGTCGGTGGGTCCGCAGACGGGAGCGGCGATCTTAGGGCAAGGGTGCCTCGATTCACACTGATGTGAGCTCGTGCTTATTTTTGAATTATATATTCGAATTTTGAAATTAAGGTAAGCAATCTAGTAATGAAAAGTATGTCACGTTTTTATTTTTTAAAAATATAACTTTAGATGGACCTAAATTGAACCAAGTTTTCAATTGAATATATTATTTTTCTCGTTTTAAAAATTATTATTCAGATCACAAATTTTGACATAATTACAGCGAAAGAATGAGAAAGTCCAGTCAGCTTGGACAGTGTGTGCTACTGGGCGTCCATTCATACACAACCCGGGACATTTCATTCATTCAGAACCGGGGCGTTGTTTGTGGCGGTGTTTCCGGTCGCCCGATTCCCGCTCCGTGTCCAGTCGATGGATATCGCGGTCCATCTGAACGGGAATCGGTGTCGGAACACCGCCGGACAGGCGGCTGTCACCTGCCTCAGCTATCTCCGCGCCGTCTCACAGTGTCTCACCTGTCTCACTGCTGTGCCTCTCACCTGTCTCACTGATGTTCCTCACCCGTCTCACTGATGTGTCTCACCAGCCTGCTGATCATCTTTCGACCCTACTTCCCTGTGCCATGGGCCCCGAGGGAGTCTTTCCAGTGCTCCATTGCTTATCCCTGCCATATAGTGGGTGGAGCTGCAATGTTTACGTAAAACCGAGTGCCTAAATTTTTCGATGTTTCCACCTGTCCTGTTACTCCACGTGATCACATGCCCTGTCACTAACTGAACTGAGCTGAGCTGAGCTGAACTGAGCTGACCAACTGAGCTGAGCCTCGTCCAGCGTCTACCGTCGACCATCCATGGCCCTCCACCTTCCTCCCTCCGCCCACCGCTCACCGCCAGCCGCCGGAAGTCACTACACACACTATCTGGCCGCATCGCGCGCCCGGCGCCCGTCGTTTTGACATCGCGACGCCGGCCGGGTCGACGCTGCGCGCTTCATTAGCGTCGCTCTGGGGCCGGCCAGTGGTGGTCCATTGACGTGTTCCGGCGTATCTCCGACATCGGGACGGGACGGGACGGGACGGAGGGGATGGGACGGGACGGGACGGGACGGGGGGGGGCGAAAAAGTGGGAGGCTGCTTTAGAATGGCTGGCTCCGTTAGCTTATGTTTTTTTTTTCTGGTGACAAGAGGCTGTATAATGTGGTATCAGATGAGCTACATAAGAAACACCACGGCCTGCGTATGCAAAATTGTTACTGAGGTTGCCCAGCATTAAAGATTAATATTAAATAGCCGAGTCAAAACAATACCTAGAGAAACAAAAACGCTTTAGATAGCTCTAGCATGGATTCATGCATGGATTGGCACTCAGAAGTTTTTTCAAGTTATCCCGGCACATTTATCATATCCCCTATTTATTGCAAAGGGACACGCCATTAAGCCCCCCCCCCCCCCCATCCTCCGTCCGGCCAGCGGCGGCCGGGAAGGGTGCCATATGAATCAGCTGGGCACGACCCCATTTGGTCCTGCCCCGAGCCCGCTTTGAAGTCGACAGCCCATCCCGACAGTGCAGATCCTCATATCCTGTCACTGTCGGCCAGTCGAGCCCACAGTCAGAACTGTCGGGTGCTGTCAGAACTGCCAGTGAGCGGAGACAGAGGCCGTGGCTCGCTCGCCCATTTGGAGGATGTCAGATCCAGCGACAGACTGTGACATTACTGGCGCTGTGGATTTGCCGCCGACGCGATATGGTGACTCGTGCAGGGGAATTCGGAATTCCAAAGAGGCCTGGTGGCGTAGGTGATGGGATTTTGAGCCGCTGCGTTACTTTGTCGATACGAGGAATGAGGGCAGAATTGTGTAACATGGATATCCCGGATTTGTCATGGATAGTAAAATATCTAGTGGTAAATTTCTTCGTGATATTTCCTAGAGAGTGAGCATACCACAACTGCGCATTGCAGTAATGTGAAAGCTTCGGGACTGCATTCTTCTGTAGCGCTGACAAAAATTAGCCACAGTGCAACTTATGAAATCGCTACAACAGAGCTGTAACGTCATATATGACGTCACTCGCCCTATGAAGCACCTCCGGCCAACGAGCACCTGCCAATCTCCGCTCACGCTGCTAATCGTTCCGAGTTACGCCGTCTCCACTCCGAGTTCAGTCACTCATCAGCAGGGCTGCGGAGTCGATGGATTTTCGGCGACTCCGACTCCGACTCCGGCTTTCAAAAACCAGCTCCGACTCCGACTCCGACTCCGGGCAGAATTGTCGACTCCGACCGACTCCAACTCCCGACTCCGACTCCGCAGACCTAGCAGGGCTGCGGAGTCGACAGATTTTCGGTGACTCCGACTCCGACTCCGGTCACAACTGTCGACTCCGACCGACTCCGACTCCGACTCCGACTCCGACTCCGTAGCCCTGCTCATCAGACCGAAACTCATCAGCGATATAGCCAGTCTCATCACGGCCGAGCCTTAACGGCCGGCGCGGGGCGGGACGGAGCCGGGACGGCTGGCGAGCTATTTTCCTCAAAAGCTCCGGCGGCCTGTGGGGACCTTGGAGCTGTCAGAGCGGGGTGTTTGTGACGTCAGTGAGGGTGTTTGTGACGTCATCGGGAAGAATCCTGAGGCGCTGCTCAGACAGAGCCGCTGCACCCGTGTTTGGAAGGAGGCATTTGAGGTATTCTTTGTTTCGCTTCAGCACGGGATAATGCCGTGTCAGAAGTAGATAATGCTGATAGACATGTTGAATTATGTATGCACGTTAGCCGTCAAGAAAGACTTTATTTTAGTGGCACAGAGCAGGTCTTTCTAAGCTCCGCTTTTAGAATCGCTATCTAGATTCATTTTTACTTTCGTTTGCGCTGTTGCGGTGTCGATTTGGCTCAGGAGTGCCGCAAAGGTCGTCGGGCTGGCGCGGGCGGTGTGACGACTTCATTCAGAGGTGCCTGGTCTAGTTCTGCCGGTCACGGCGGTGTGTCGGACCGGACCAGCCGGTCCGTCTGGTCCATCTGGTCGGTCCGGTCCATTCCCCCCCCCCCCCCGGACCGCGACCTCTCGCAGTTTCGGTGCTCGCTGCCCCCGGGCGGGCCCGCGCCGGTCACCCGCCCCGCCCTGCACGCACCAATTACGTCATAATACTCTAATTGCGTCACTGGCGGCTCCGATCCATCTGCATTTGTCAGAGACGCCCGCGCCACCCGCCGCGCTGCGTCAGGAAGCGCCGCGTTTGCCGCGCGCGCCGATCGCTCATGGCGACGGACGGCCGCCGCCGCGGGGTGCTGTTCGGACGTCAGTGTGGACAGCGCTCATTGACGCGCTGATTCGCCAACGGAAGACAAAGGAGATGTTTGATTGGAGCTCAGATTAGAGCCGACTATTGCTGCCGCCTGCCAGAGGCACATTAAGCACAGTATACCTAACTGTAAACGCATGTTCCTGCGAGATCTTCCCGAAAGTTTTTAATGCTGCCAGTCGCCTTTTAAAAAGGGCCTAACTGGGTGAAGTTTAGAAGAAACACAAATGCACTGAGGTGCTTGAAGGGTAGGATTTAAAAGCTGCATTTGTACTTAAAATTGGCATTCTGCATGCTGTTAGTGCCAGAGTGGGCGTATACTGTGCGGTTTATATGGCTCTAGTTCCGTGTGTGCAAATAGTTTGTCTGGGGCTACAATTTACTGCGCTCGCCTGCCGTCATTAGACATATCGTCGAGGCGCTGATTCCAGCCACTATATTCGCGTTGATTCGGTAACCAATGGCATAGCACACAGTAAGCCTAACTCTATGTTCCACCGTTATGCAGGCTTTGCGTGTTTCGGAGCGCCAATTCGGGACCTGACGCCGGTACCTACCTATTGAAATGAACACGACACAGTTCGGCACGGAATGAATGAAATTAACTCCGCCCGTGCTTTTGATCAACTCAAGCCCAGCATGTTGTGTGTGGCACTGCAGGGGCAGCTGTACGAACAATGCAAATGATTGCGACATATATTGCGAGCGATTGCACGGCATTTGGCAAACACTCATCAGCAGTGCTCGGCGCTTCATTCACCGTTCATAATTAGCCACGCACGGTGTGAGCGTAATGCACTCGTGCACGCTGCACAAATCGACACAATTTGTCTGTGAAAAGAGTGCATTTGTCACCGCTGCGCTCTCGGTCGCCGTTCACAAGAATCCATCACGTGCTTCTCACAGCAGCACCACGCCCAAAATACCGCAGACAGCTCCTGAAACACATTCCCAATATGTGGCGCACACGCTATAGACGCGCACACCTGAATTGCCCGTATGTTTATAGAGAGAGTGAGTGTCCTGTGATTAAATCGTTATGTCTGTATTCTAACCCCTGCATGTTTTTGTTCCAACCTGACTCAGACTCTGGACTGTAATCGCCACGCCCCGTGTGGATTGTCCATGATTGTAATACATACATACATACATACATACATACCTTCGGCGCTCGTCGCGGCGGTCCGGTCGGCGGTATGTGTTGGAGCTGAGCTGAGCTGCAGCTCCAGCGGCAGACCGGCAGCTCCGACGGCGGACCGGCAGCTCTGCAGCTTTCAGCCGCAGCTCAATAACCTTCAACTCGACGGCTGGGCCGGCGCGGCTGCCGGGCTCGCCTTGAGGTGTTCCTGGAACAGACTCACTCACGCCCCTGGCCGGGAGGGGGGGGGGGGCTTATTACCTCCGAGCTCCGCGGGTTGAGAGCTTCCCAGCCGCGCGGCGTACGGCGCCGGCCAGCCGCGGCCCCACACCTACCATGGAAGCGACAGACGCCGAGTACCTACATGCTAGACATAAAACGGCAATACGACGTAGATCCAGTGTGGTCACAAATGTGCCGATATCTATTCGACCGGAACCGTTCGTCCTCTGCTTCTAAATTGTGTACCACAGTTCCGTCTGTATCACCAGTCGGTCCTTATTTGCTTCAAAGCGACGATAATCCATAATGGAGCAGCCAGTGTGAGTGTGCGAATGGCCAATGTCACGGTCCGTTTGATGTCGCGACAACGCCGAGCATTACGCACACATCAAAAGGCATTAAAACGTATGTACGGAGCGTTTGTAGCTAATGATGTGACGGCAGCGGGTGATTCAATTTTGGGCCGTCGATTGTGCTTGTGTGTGTTCCGGGGGGGGGGGCTCATCCGGACAGAGGGGGAGTCGCACCACGCACAGCGCGTGTCCGATGTGTCGTGATAGTGACACACACCGTGCGCCCATTGTGCGGTAACAGCTCACAACAAATGACCCTGTTTTGGGACCGGGCATAGCGGCCGCTTTGTCTGTGCAACCAAGCGTCATAACGATGTGCCTGTGTCAGACTGAAAACGGAGCGTCACCAAAAACAAAGCAGCGTAGTGGTGATAAAGATAATGTCAGTTTTATCGTACTATTCGCCAGATAGCAGGCAACCTTAAATTATCCGTTGATTGAAAAACAAGTCTTCAAATGTACAAAGAAGTTGAAAGGCATTCGTGTGCATTTCGTGACATTTACAGTTCTGTTAATGTCGCCTCTCTTTAAGCTTAACCAGGTATACTTTGTTTTAGGAAGGTCTATTCAAAAGAGCCATTGGCCAGTGAAGTCGACTCCAATGCATGGACCAAACAAATAGTAATATTCCATATTTTACCGAGTCACATTCTTTTCCTTCATTTTCATCCCATTCCACCACTTGTTCCCCCTCTATTTTTCCTCTGAAGCTTTCCCTTGATCTCGTCCCCTATTCTGACGTTTTTCCTTCATTTGGCAGCGGCTGGACATCCGCGGCCGAATCCGGGTGCTGCAGGGCCAGCACAGGAAGTCGGAGGAGCCCGTGCTGGCGCTGTTCGCGCTCTGCACCCCCTTCGGGCCGCCCTCGTTGCTCGACATGCCGCAGAAGGAGCTCATGTTCAAGTCGAAGCACAAGCTGGATCTCACCATGCTCTCCATCGATCAGAGGTGAGTGCGGCAGCGCCAACATCCTCCCCCTGGAGGCTCTAGATAGTAGATATGTATCTCTGCGACGTTCGTAGAAGAGCGGCATAGGGTATTGGGTAAAGATCCAACCAGCACTCCAACAATCCAAAGTTTGGCTAACATGCGTTAGATGATAGGTCGAGTTCTTGTGAGTGGCAGCATGAAGCACTGAGCCACACACACACCATCCGCTGTGGTCCTGCATGATGTAACTCTCGTGAGGAGCGTCTTGCCCACACGAGAGGACGCGGCTCCCCGGCTATGGTTACCTGCACAGTGTCGCCGCCCCGTGCCCCGGTCCCGGCTCAGTCCGTTCACACTGTCCGCGGCTCGCGGTGGAGGTCTGCGGCCAACTTTCTCCGGGGGCGCCGCGACCTCCTGGCAGTGACCGCCGGTCAGACGGGCTGCCGGCACTCAGTGGGGCACTCGGCACTCGGCGGGACACTCACAGCAGTCACCTTGCCACTCGGCACCATGAGTCAAAGTCAGGGGCACGGTCGACCGGTTCCGTCGGATTAACACGGAGACGCTGTCTTGATGTGGTATTTCTTGAAGACATTGATGCTGGTGATGAGTCATCCGCATCCGCTCCTGTTTTGGCATAGCTGTGAGATAAAATCAGCCGTTTTGAAATAATTTTAGCTTTGTCTTAAATTAACAAGTGAAGCATTCAATTTTACTTGTAATGTGTACCTAGTGGATATGCAAAACTTCTCTCTGAAAGATGATGCGTCAGCTTCGATAGCACGACGAACCAGCCTCACTATTAGAGTTGCAAAATTTCCCTACCGCACTACCGGCATGCCGGTAATTTTTCACTACCGCAGGTTTTTTCGTGGTATCTGGCATGTCTTGCCGGTACCATGCCGGTATTTTTGATTTTGCACAAACAAAACATCAGCATATGATTCAAACTTTGGACACTAAGAGGCTATTGAATTGAAATAAGTTGGACAATGGGTGGCTGCTGGGTGGGTCGGTTACTGAAATTGCCAAAATGTGGCATCTCATGTAGGGGTAAGCCAGAATCAAGAATTCAGGTTCTTTAGTATGCCGGTAATTTGGCGTTTTTTTTTGCTTGGGGCGTGGTAGCAAGCCGGTATCCCAGAAAATGTTTGTGGGGCGGGGCGGTGCCGGTAGCAGCCCATTGGGAAAACTTTGCAACTCTACTCACTATGCTAGGAGCTGTTTCCAAAACTCAGCCTACATGGAAACAAAAGTACAAATACAAAATATGCGTACTATATTGATCCCTACTGTCGCCATTGCATAACAAGGTTGACGCGTCATTTTTACGAGCACCTGCCCTGATTCACATTGTCACACACACGGACGTACGCTCCATGCCGTCTCGTGCCGAGCCGCACGTGCTGTGTCTGTTCATTGTCAGCGATCACGGCAGATTACTCATTGCTGCCGGCTGCAGAAACCAATCGTATAACTAGGTGCGGTCCCTGTGTGGGAGTAGAACAGACTCGGCATTATAAGTCCTAGACGATGCGTCCTTGTCTGCGGTGAGGCTCAAAGACGGCTTTCGATATAGGGAGTCGAACTTTCCTCGGAGGAAAAACGTGCGGCAACGTATAAGGTTTGCTGTAATTGAAGGGTAGATAAGAGTCAGATTGGAATATGGGTGAGGATTGCGTAACCCGAAGACATTAACTGAATCCTGGATTTATCTTGAATAGAGGCGGCTTTCACCCGTTGCCAGCTAAGTTCCACACTAGTCGCAGATCCTCGACTGAGGTTTTTCTGTTTTGTCTACGCCGTAAATTGCGATACGTATGACGTGTTCTGGGCAAAGTACATACAGGCATCGGAAATTACTTTGCTTCCAGGACAAAAACGCTACCTACATTACTTGCATTTGCTTCTGTAGATGCATGTTTATTTGTAATTTAAAACGGCTTTTCAAATACGAATATGTAGAGCCTACCACTACCATTATTCAATGTTCACCTTACAGTCCGACCGACAGATCACAAAATCGCTCTACGTAGCGTTTCCATTATCGGCTCTGCCTCTAACTAGCCCTATCACCTTCCACAGGGGGAAGATGCTGCTGGGCTACTCGGACAGTGAGCTGGTGAACCGCAGCGGCTACGCCATGGTGCACCATGACGACCTGGCGTACGTGGCCAGCGCGCACCAAGAACGTGAGTATACGGCGTGCAATACACGACTGCACGCACGAGGACGTGTGCGGGACATTGATGGAGAGATGCATATCAATGGGTGTCCAACTTTTCGTAGCCTGGCTGTTTTAAATAGATTTGGCCTTATTTTCTAGGTCATGTAAAGTATCGGTCTTGATAAGAGATGGTATCAATTGGTCGTTGCTCTTATGGCCGCCGGTACTTTTAGCCATAATTTTGAAGCTTGACGGACGAATTCAAAATCGTTTCCAACATATAGCAGGGAACTGAGGTCCCCTACTGAGGCCCACGCAGCTCTCCGCTACCCGGTCAGAATTGCATTCGCCGCCCGGCGGAGTCCGTGTCGGCCGCTCGCGTGACGCTCCCCCAGCCGTGTGACGGTAAACGACGACCTTGCATGACAGGCCATCCGGCCATGACTGTCGGTCCGTGACAGCGCTGTCATATATTGGCCGTTCATGTGTCAATGTGGCAGCGGCGCGCCTGTCGCGCGGGGCGAGCCGGGCCGAGTTATTGGGGCGGGCCGCCGACGCAGCCAGATTGGATATACGCCACTGCAGAGGGGATGGGGGGGATACTGCTTCCGTTGTGGTTACATTGGACAGTTGAAGGCCTTTTTCGACAGAAGTCGGACAGGCGATGCTGCTCTTTCATACAATTTTTCCATACTTGCTGAGTGTCCAACTAAGTCGCGATTGCACTCCTGGAGAACACCACATTTTCATTGTCAGAAACCCGTGAACAAGATAATCGTATCCGACACAACGTGTTAATCACCTAGACTTTCCTGCGAAACGGCACAAATGCAACCGATTCCAGCATCCACACGTGAATAAAGCCTGGCTGCTTCCCTGGAACTGCATCCCCGCCGCCGCGGGAGGCTGCGGATGTTTACGGGATTGGATTGTCCGCCGCCGTCATTCGCCGCCCATTTCTGTCAGCGGGACAACGATCGGTGTCGCACGCAACACGACCCTCCCCTGACCCGCCCCTGCCGCCCGCGCCGCCCCCCCCCCCCCCCCGCCGCACCGCCCTCCACGCCGTGCGGGACGGCATCCCAGTCTCGGCGGCACCACGCCCGTCGTGGGAAAAGAAAGTCTGAGATGCCTTCTATACATCAAATGATATCATCCGCTGACAAGGCCGAGAGCTTAGATGATTTCTCTTCTTGCCCGTAGCGGAGATATGGTACGGAGAATACTGAAGGATCTTTGGTTATGAGAAGTGACACGTAAATATTGTAAGATGCAATGACCCCAGGATAAATCTAAGGATACTTTTACGTTGCCGTTGTTCATATATTAGTTTATAAAGTACTCCACCACAGCATAATATCCTTCAACGAACGATAGCCTAGTCTGCGTACTCCGCAGTAAAAAGGTATCTTTTTGGGTAGTAGCGGGCGTTTGCCTAGTAAGTTGTAGGTAATAACACCAAACCCGATCTTGACTGCCGCCCTATTGCCAGCTCTCACGACTAAGCCGATGTCTGGAGCGATCGGTAGAGTTTGCGGTTGTGCCGCCAAACATAGCAGGGGTCGCGGGCAGCTATCAGCGCTCTTTATCGCAAATCACGTTAGCCAGCTTAGCCCGGGCGGTGGCGGCGGCGGCGGCGGCGGCGGTGGTGGTGGGAACAGCAGATGTCGGAGCTTGGAAATGATGTGTCAGATGCACTTACACGTGGCTATGGCATGGAGGAAAAAGTGCCGTTTTCGACGATGCGGGCAGTTACTGCTAAAATAGCGAGTTGAAAGAATTGATTTGGTGCATGATCTGACAGGAAGCAGTCTTGTGGTTTCCGTCGACCACACGTGCTTAAAGTGAGAAACCTACATAGAAATATAACAGAAGACGTAGGCTTGGTTTGTACGTTAGAAAAACTTATATTTGCCCAGGTGGTCTGAAAAGTTTCAGAACCAACTTGGATTAACATCTACGAATTATATGCATTACGGCTCAGCGAAAGTTAAAGTCAACGTTTAATCAACCTTCCAATTAACCGTCCATTTGTAAACGCTTGGCGTCCCTCCTCGCCATATGTTGTCCCAGTACGACCAAGAACGCTGCAACCTTGACCTGTACTGCTCCCATGTGCGCCGACTTATGTCCTCAATTTGGCGGCACAACCGCAAACTCTAGCGATCGCACATCAGCTCAGTCGTGAGAGCTGGCAATAGGGCGGCAGTCAAGATCGGGTTTGGTGTTATTACCTACAACTTACTAAGCAAACGCCCGGTCGGGTCACCGCCCAGTCTGAGAAGCCACAAGTCGTTTCTCATAGAAAATTCGTTTTCTATTTTTTCCAGCTGCAGAGAAAATACCCTTCCTTGAATACCTTAGAACTATTTTCCCATCGTGTCGCTGAAGCGAAACTAAATAAGTATTTAGGCATTTCTGCTTTCTACCAGGCTAGCAAATATATCGGACGTCAAATTCTGCCGGGCTGCATTACCAGTGAGTGTTGCCAGACGGATGCAGCTGGCAGTGGCGGCGGAAGGTATTCTAGGATAGGGGTGCAAACGATATTGAAGCGCCCCTTCCCGCTGGGCGCCCCTTACCATATACACGGTTGTAGTAACACAAACAGTGAAGAGACGTTTGACAATGTGTTGTACCTGTTAACACGTTCAGAATTTACAGTTTTAATGTAACGAGAAATAGTTAGGTACATTCCATAGCGTAAATGTAACCTTCATAATGTTCGTTTAGAAACAACCTCATCACCATATCATAAGATTCTCCGAATAAGGCATATCGAAAAGAGTTCCACGGTTCCAATACCTCCGTGTGGACTAGTGAATAAGGCGCCGAATCCATAACACTAACTCGGTGACAGAGAATTGTTAAAAAAAACACTCATTTAAATTGCGTTTAAGTTGCATCCGTCCTCCCGGCAAGTTGGTTAGAGCTGCGAAATTTCGATCGTTAGAACCCGGTTTCTAATCGCTCCGACGCGACGCAATGATACCCGAGACTATGCCGAGACTAAGCCTCCCCCTATGGATCCCCCTAAGAGACTTCTAGTTACTGCTAACGTGAAGTGAATACGCTGAGGTTTATGGTGGGAGTAGCAGGTTTGTGACGCCCCAGTGAAATAAATGCCGCCTTTCAACACCGATAGGAGCCCGAAATGAATGAATACAGGCAATCAACGCTGGTAGGTGTCCCAGCGAAATGAATGCATCTACTACCATCCAGAGGTGCCCCCATTTCAAAGTAATACGACGGCGACGCCTCCACACCGATAGGGGCCCATCCCAGGGGAACGGAATAAATGCCGCCCCCTCATTGCCGGGCGCCCCAGGAGAATGAATGTTACACATCAACACCAATATGCCTCCCAGTGAAATGAATTATGAATGTCGCCTTTCGACGCCGGTAGGCGCCCCAGACACCAGTGGATTTACTGCCGCCTTAAAACACCGATAGGCACCTCAGTGAAGCGAATGCCGGCCTATACCACCGATAAGCGCCCCGGATGAATAAATACCACCCGTCAACGCCGATAGGCGCCTCAGTGAAATTAATGCCGCCCCAATCTCCGATAGGCGCCCCAGGTGATACATGTCGCCCATCAACACCAACGGGCGCCCCATTGAAATGAATCCCGCCCTTCAACACTGGCAGACGCCCCAGTGGAATGAATGCCGCCCCACAATGCCGATGGCCGTCCCTGCACTGGAAAATCAGTTTCGCCCCTATACAGGCGCCCATAGAAGTTTGCAGAGTGCTATTCCTGGTCATAATCATCTCCCCAGTAAAAAAACGCAAAATACGCCCTAGCACTATGGGTGTAACCGCCCATACGGACAGTGCAATTTTACAGGCCCCAATCTCGGACCTCCCTTAACATTCATATGTTGTAAACGGCAAACCGCCCCCGATAAATGTTACACAAACTAATTTCCTCTCGCATATCGGCCATCAGGCGCCCCTTTTTGTCGCATGGAGCCTGCAACGCTATAAGCCCTCATATGTTCGTGCTGGCGTTCGGAGGCTATCGCCTTCAAAGACGTCTCCATAAATGTTTCTTTTTCGTCCCACACACAGGCGCCCCTCTTTCGCATGCAGGCGCCCCTCTTCCGCATGGCGCGCTTCTCGAGTGGCTGCGCCCTCCTAGCCTTTATCGCCTGGCAAGATTATATTCGACAGGGTCGGCAGCATCTCCCTTTGTTTCAGATAAGGATGCCCTCCACTCTTCAGCATATCAAAAGATACTTTTCCCACGTCATTGCCACCCTCTTCGTGTCACAAGTGCCTTTATCAGTTGCGGTGTCGCACTGCTCAGCTTTATGGCTGCCGCACCTCTTAACCCGCGCCCTGGTGGGGGGGGCTATTTTTTGCCCCCCCTCCAGACTTTTCGATATATCTCCAGAACCGCTGCGCCGATCGTCACCAAACTTTCAGTACCCTCCCGGACATCAATTTTACACATTGTGACCAAAAATTTATCCAAAGGCTATGATAGGTTGGCCGGAAATGACGTCAGAGTGACGTCATGTTCTGCCGTTTTCGACCCAAAAAAGGGTTTCGCGGGAAGAGCTGTCAGGCCTATAGCTTTGCAAATACAGAAAAACGATAAAGACATAATAGCTGTAGAATCGACAGGGCTACAAAACTGCTATCTCGGATTTTTGAAATTTTTGGATTTTGACCCCCAAAAATCAAAAAATAGATTTTTTGATTATAATAGCCGAAAAATCCAAAAAGTTTTTTGAATTTCGAAAAAACCGGAATATATGTGATAGTCCTTACCGCCTTCTATCTACATACCAAATTTGAGATCGATACCTCTTTTTTGGCCAAGTTACAGCGAAAAAACTGTTCAAAATTGATGACGTCAAATTTTCAAACTCAATTTTTTGCAATTCTAGACCTCGTAGCGCAAAACAAAGACCACCATTAGACTCCCCGTGACGAGCTGCATCGAATCAATACCCATTTTATGCAAAAATATCAACTTTGAAATTTGACCTTTTTTGACCTGACCTTGACCTGACCTCCACCAGAAAGTGGCCTAAGCCGTACCTGATAGTCTTATAACCAACACCATTGAGTTGGAAATGAAAAATTGGCCATAAAACATGCATCGCACAACCTTAGTACCTAAAGTTAGGTTCATGTGACCTGACCTGTGACCCTTGGTGACCTGACCTGTGACCTGGTAATGTCAGTGACCTCTTATAGCAATATATGTACTAGGCAACTGACGCCCTATCGCAGATTCTCGACAAAATGCGTTTTCTTCGGTGTTATAGCGCATTCCCTAGATGACCCGTGAACGGTGAAACATTTCATCTTTGACCTGACCTGTGACGTCATCGGTGACCCCGAGGTCAATGAAATTTGGTTTCCCTCGACAAATTTGACAGGCCTTTCGAACGCCGTTTGAATTTTGCGGATCCGTCCAGTAGTTTCGGAGATACGAGGGGGGGCAAAAAATAGCCCCCCCCCCCACCAGGTCGCGTTATAAACAGACCCCACCAGGGCGCGGGTTAACTTCCTGCCTCCTCTACAGATTTTCGAGGCGCCCCTTTCCATAGCTTTAGGGTGCAGCTGCCCCCCTTGCCCCCCTGCTTCCGCCGCCACTGGCAGCTGGCCCCAGAGTCAGTGCAGTGGCAGCTGCAGAGTTGACGGATTCGTCAGTGTCGGGAAACACCTGAGTAAGGAGATGGATAGGAGGGTGTGTGGTGATTGATTAGTTCCCCATGCCCGCCGGCGAGTGGTTGTCAGACGGCGAGGAGGGGAACAGGACCGGAAAGCAACCTCATCTTGGGGGGGGGGGAGTCTTTTTAAACCATATTTGTAATCGGGGCTTTACTCGTAGCCCAGTATGAATTTAAAAACTGTCGTATGGTGCACTATCGTCGAATCAAAATTGCACCCCCCCCCCCTCTCAAAATAACCTCTCGCCCAAATGGCGTGGCCCACCTTCTGTCCTTTTTCGGATGAGTTACGTACGACGGCGCCGAATCTGTGAGAGACTCGGCACATGCCAGTGGTCAGCTCAGCTGGAAGCCACCGGGGTGAATGACCCCCGCCGGCCCGTCCCTCGAATTCCTCCGTCACCATGCAGGGTTTCTTTTCCCAGAAAGTGAAACTAATCCCCAGACGAGGCCCGATTTTCCGAAGGACTGTCGAACCCTTCAGCTGACTGCGGATTGAGGCCTTGCTGCTCTGTTGTGCGGTTGATTTGACCCAGGTTTCTGGCCGGGGTCTGTTCATGGAATTGGCACACGTCGTAAATATAGTTTGACAGAGAAATCGATGAGCTCTGCCGCAAGAGGATGGCTGGATGACCAACACCAAAGCTTATTGGGATGGGCTGAGCAGCGAGCAGCTTGGGAATAAAACAATGAATGACATGTTTCTGCAGTTCAGCTCTTGCAATCGTTTGACTGCTGATTTTCCCAATCGGCGGTTGAATTTCCCCGATTCACCACCGATTTTTTCACCCGATTCGGCCAATGTTCATGGCTATCGCCTATCAGTCCGCTTGACTGCCCCGGTAAAACCGTTTAACCCCTCGGACCAACCGGCTTCCAATCTTTGACCGTCACCTTCTATTTAAGTTTATCCCCATCTCCGCTCTTTGCGCGCCGTTTCACTGCTATTAATTGACCACTGAACTCGTTCCGTTTCAGTGCTGAAGACGGGAGCCTCCGGGCTGATCGCGTACAGACTCCAAACCAAGGACCTCAACTGGCAGTGGCTGCAGACCTCCAGCCGGCTCGTCTACAAAAACTCCAAACCCGACTTCATCATTTCAACGCACCGGCCTCTGCTGTAAGTCGCTAACCATCAGTCAACCCTGCGTGGGGCTGTAAGTGAGGCTAAATGGGCATCATGATACCATTTCGCCAAGCTGACGTAGGTCACTACCGTTAGGTATTTGCTCAAATCAAGACATCCATTCCAGGGAGCGGTGATAGGAATCGCAGTTGAACGGTGGGTAATAAGTCGGTATTTAGCGAGGCGTGGGTTGCATGTTGGAACAAAAAGCTGGCTGGATCCTCCCGTAAGGGGTTGGAGGATCAGTGGAGCTCATGCATTCACCCCAGGGCGTCACAGCCTTAGTGCATTGCGCCAGTTATGCCAATATGACTGACGAATGGCGCAGAGCCGCTCAGCTGAGTCACCGCAGTGACTCCCTCGGGCAGATACCTCATGACTCACCGCATGAATGACTCATTGATGAGTCCCCCAAGGAGGAGTTTGCTGGTCAAAATGGCACCTCCTCCCCCTCCCTCCGCTCGCGTTTCTCTGATGATGCAGGTGCAATGGAACAATGGGCGGGCGCGCGCTGCCCTTTTTATATCATCGCCCGGATGAGCGGCTGCCTGTGCCATTGTGGTCAGTTTCTGCCTCGCCACTGGCGCCGCGCGGACCGGCGCGGTGGCGAGCGCAGTGATGCGATTTAGCCTTAATTCGTGTCCGTAGCTTACCGCGGCGCCTTCCTAGTTTTCAAAGTCACGAACGGGGCAAGCTAAAAAGGCATAGTTCTGCGGTTTGCCGACAGAAGCTCACCCGCTGAACCCATCACTGTCAGTCTGTCAGAGGTATCTCACAGCCGACTGACTTAGCTGAATGTGAGAAGGTTAGAATGTGTTTATCCGCTTGCTGCATGGGTGAACGCTATAAGAAACTTTGCCACGTGCGCCCGTCAAATAATCTAGTGGAAGCAGCTGAATGGGGAAGTGTACACGCCATCCAATGCTATATCACTATCATATGCAGGGATGACCACCATAGAGACACACCAGCTGACTGACCTTCCGGTCTTCCCCAGGGAGGAGGAGGGTCGCGACCTCCTCGGAAAGCGCACCATGGACTTCAAGGTCAGCTACCTGGACCCGGGCCTGACCTCGCAGTACCTCTACGACGGCGAGGTGGGTGCCAGCGGCACCGCCGGCCGCGGCAACCGCCGCTACAAGACCCAGCTGCGCGACTTCCTCAGCACGTGCCGCACCAAGAGGAAGCTGACCCCCGAGTACCCGGCCGACCCGGCCGCCTACAACAGCTACGCGGCGGCGGCCGGCGTCTACCCGGCGGCGGCGACCTCTTACACGGACCCAGCGGCGGCGGCGCTCTACCAGCAGAATCTGCCCAACTTCCAGAATCTCTACCCTCCCATAGAGAACCGCTTCCTGGCCACAGACAGCCTGTATTACCGGCAGCTGGGCGGCTACTACCCGGACTATATGCACCACGGTAGCTATAACGGCTTTGTGGATGTCGGACGCACGTGCCTTCCCACGTACGAGACCTCGCAGCTGGCCAAGCCAGGCGAGTACGGGTGTCAGCTGGACGCCACCAAGTACGCCACCGACCGTTCGTACCTGCCGAAAACGGCCTACTATGACGGCTACCCTGGTGGCGCGCTGCTGAACGCCAGTTTGGCCAGTTCGCCGATAGGTGGCACCTCACTCAGCGGGCTCGGCTCGGCGGCCAGCGCCAGCCTCCAGCAGGGTTTCGGCAGCACGCCCGAGCGAGACCCGCGCCACACACCCGACGGCAAGAAACACGACGGCGACGTCAGCCCGGACATGAAGGCGGCGTCGGCGGCCGGCGCCGCCTACTCGACCGCCAACGACACGCGGCAGACGGTGCTGATGTGGGGCAGCGCGCATGCGCCGCGGCCCAACGCCACGCATGTCATCTGCTCGCCGAGCGGCACCTCCGCGCCGGCGCACTACACGCACAGCAGCGCGGCGTACGGGCCGCAGTCGCCGCCGTACGGGGAGCGGCCGCCGCCGCCGCCGCCCTCCGCGCCCGGCGCCGCCGACCCCATCAAGTCGATGACCGACATGTCAGCGGCGTGCAAGTGGGCGCCCAAGGGCGGCGGCTCGCCGGGACCGGGCCAGCCGACGGCCTCCAAGCCGCCGGCGTATCCGTCCGGGTATGGGGAGCCGGCGGCGCCCGAGGTGTGGGCGCCCTACTCGTCACTCAGCTACAATCCCGCACAGTGAGTGGCGGTGCGGGACGGGATAGGGGGAGAGGAATATGGAGAGGGAGGCGGCAGAGGAGAAGAGAACAAGGAGAGGGAGGGAGGGAGGGAGGGAGGGAACGCCAGAGGAGAAAGAGTGGTGACGATAGGGGTAGGGAAAAGTAAAACATTTCGATTTGCCTCAGTCTTCAGAGAAAACAGGCACGGCCTGTTATTCCAAACTTCACAAACTTCAAAGATTCTTGGTTCTGGAGCACTTATGATTAGCATCATTGTTCTTACAACGGAAACGGAAGGCAAAGCGCATTTGTTGGTGAGCGTTGCTGTTTACACAGCACACAGCTATCTCGGCCACCTGTCGCCTCCTAACTACACCCCCTCAGCCCCCTGACCTCCCCCGCCTCCTGTCTCAGGTCGTCCGAAGGTTATGCCGGCGCGGCCCAGAGGAACGGCACCCTGTGCTGTCCTACGCTGAGGTAACCGACACCTCCCCGTCACCGCTCTGCGCCCTGAGCAGGTGAGAAACGCACCCACACGCGGGCTCATTTCTTACCTGAGGAGGGCGCGGCCGCACGCTCAGGGTTTCAGAATTGTCTGCTTTGTAACGATCATTTCAGCTATACCGACTACATTTCTGGAATGCTTGCGTTTGTCAGCTGCGGGCCTGCGGCGGTCGTATTTTGCTTTTGTTTTTAGCCGAGTAACGGTAAATGTGAATAGTCGGTTCTCTTTGTTCCTATCCTACTTCAAATCGAAGGAATGGACGCTGCATCCAGAGCTATAATTTGTTAGCGTATGACACTCGTTTGAGTTTGACATTTATTTTTTTAGCTCTTGACTAACGTGTTTCCCGCTCTTGTTCCCAGATGGCATTAGTGTACATTGCAGTTGGGTCTGCGCGGCCCGGGAGCGCCTTGGAAGAGACGGCCACGAACAATTGAATGGGAGATGCTCTCCACTGCGAGGGACAGAGTGAAAGAGAGAGAGCGAGAGTGAGCGAGAACGAGGGACGGAGTGGCAAGACCGGATCTAGTCAGGGGTCGACAGTGCGTGTGAGAAGAGCTTACCTACTTCTTACCCCGAACGGGGACAAGTGCTAGTTCGGCGACCGGCCGCTAGGTGGCGAGTGATAGTTCGCCGCGCGGCCGCGGCGCGGCGCTGCCGTCGTGTCACCGCGCGGGGCCGACAGCCTGTTGAGAGCTGTATATTGCTTGTTGCTTTCTCGACGACGAATTACAATGACGCATGTGTCGCAGTTGAGACGTACGTGGCGCATATGACGGCCATGTGAAAATTGTGACGCAAGTTGGATGTGTTCCGTTTGCTGAGTTTCCCCTCCATAATGCGCAGCATTTGGCGTGAATTCCATACGCGCGTTACTCCGGCACTGACAAGTCGTGATTGGTAGGCAGCCGGTGTCCAATTCAGAGGTGAAATTTTGTTACAGCATGTTGTTACGTCATAATAAATAAGTAAATGTCTTACTATTTTCATCGACTGTTTCTATGCGCCCCGACTAACTGGACAGCTGGATTCGTTCGCTTCGTTTGAGGGGGAACACTCTGGCAAAGGGACAATATCAGATTTGTATGCTGGAAAGCCTGGCTCAAAGCATTGGGTCGTCTTTGAATACACCTAAACGGTGGAATACACCCCTCGCAGGTGGCAGCCCTAGGCGAAAGGCCAATTGATCGAAATAAAACGCGAGCCATACTGACTAGTTCGTCATGCCTGGCAAGGCGATTTCCCCGGAAATTTTGCGATTCAAGACAACTGAGCTTGCATAGTAAAAATAGACAGTGTACATTACGTTAGCCGATGTCCCAGACGCCACGAACACTACTGGAATCGCACCGATAACGTAATTTCAGCGACCTAGAAACTAGTTCCGGCGTTCAAGTACCAACCAAGCCGTCCCAGGGAAGATTAAAACAACGCAAACGGCACCCCCCCCCCCCCCCGCCATTGGGAATGTACCCAGAACAATCAGAGAGACTTAGTGTAACACCTTTCAGAATGTATTCGGTCCAATCACATTGTACAATTAGTCCTCGACAGAGGCAGGTCACACAGCAAAACAGCGAAAAATCGCACCGAAGCAGCGCAACGCAACAAAATCTGGATACAAAATGATGAGATGACACGGCGTGCTACACAGAAATGACTAACTAGCTAGGCACCTAAGGTGCCTACGCATGGTGACTACGATGAATGCAACAGCTGAGTCCTGAGGCTAATGACATCACACGGCGGCGGAGTCTGATTGGACGACAGCAGCCGCTGCAGCTGCGGCGGTCGACAGCTAGGACCAGGGGACTGTTCGTGTGGATCACCGCAACAAAGCCTGACACCACAGTCTTTTTCCAAGCCACACTGAAACGTGGGCGATTCCCTATTCGCTAAGCAGTCTACGTGAATCTACTTTTTTGGTGTCATTTTTATGAAAACGCTTGAATGCACTTCCATTTTATGCACATTACAAACTACAAAGCCTAGCTTTTTCTGGGTTTTATCGTGAAGTGGCTCACATTACATGCCACCTTCTTCATGATTTGACATTTGTATGGTTTGACATTTGTTTGCCCCCCCCCCCCCCCGCCTACACTCTACAGAAGCCACAGCCCAAAGAAGAGGACGCCACAACCCAACGATCAGGGGAGCAAACGAGTTTCGCCTAACCCGCTGACACTGCGCGAGCCCCAGCCAGGTCACAAGCCCCGGACATAGCGAGCCCAGACTCCGGCACAAGCAATATTTACGGCACTACAATCATGTTTTGTGGCTTTTATAGTACGTGGATGCCTGGATGAGTATTAAGTGGCTTGTTGGAAATTGAGAAGCGGCTTTGCCAGCTGACGCTTTTAGGGGTATATAATGCCGAGGGGTTGTGACATTGACAAGGCTATCACCATTTTTAAACCCTCCACACAATGCAGAGTTTGACCTGGTCATCTGACAATGGAGCGGTCAGAGTCCCTCGCCGTCTCCACGGGTAACGTTTGGCTCCACGGGAGCCACTCAGTCGCGATTTCACCTCTGCGCGTACAGTCCGATCACCATTGGGAAGACACGGAGCGACATGAGCTGAACGAGCACACAGGCCGAATGAGAGTGTCCTAGACAGACCCCTGGCTTTTCCACACAGCGGAGGAGGGAGTGAACCCCTCGGGAGCCTCTCCCCGCCAGACTCACGCCGCCAGTCGTCCGTTCCCACTCCTCGCTCTCCCTCTCCCACCCTCTCTCTCCTCTAACAGATCCCAGTTCATCCCTCAGTCTACCTCACCCTCCCAGCGAATGAGAGCGACACCACAGTACCCTCCGGCCTCTCCCCCACCGCCCCGCCGGCCGCCGGCGGTCCTCTGCAGTCGGCCCCGCCGCCACCTACTTGTGTTTCCTTCGCTTCATTGAGGCGGTGCACTGCGGGCAGTACCACTTGCCCTTGGGCGGCGCCGTGATCCCCACGCACGCGTAGTGGAACCACTCGAACGGACACTGCCGGAAAGAGATTGTGAGTTAGTGAGGTAGGGTCGAGAAGACGAACACAGCAGGCTTATCATTCGCCTAAAATGTTATATCTCATGGGGTTATAGTTAGGAGTGCATGAAATATCTGTATTTGGTTTCCACCTTAGCACAGCTACCTCATAGCACGTTCAACAGTTTCTACTCCATAGTTTTATTTAGGTTAGACCTCACTGTAAACGTTTCTTGCAAGCTGAATTACTGAGAAAACTTGTTAGCATATAATGAATTTCACAGACGATCAACATTATCAAAATTATTTCTTCCTGGCTCCTATTTCCCTGACTCTCAGCTCGTATTTACCCCCATATTAACAACCCCACACGGAATGATAGACAATTTGTCAGGAATAATAACTGAACTTAATGCTAAATAGTAAATCACATGCAGTGGCGGATCCAAGGGGGGGGGGTCATATATTGGGTCATGACCCCCCCCCCCCCCACTTGGGGCCCGGAGCACCACAGGCCTGCCAGGGGCACCACAGGCCTGCCAGGGGCACCACCGGCCTATCAGGGGCACCACAGGCCTATCAGGGGTACCACAGGTCCGCCATGGGCACCATAAGACTAGCAGGGGCAACACAGGCATGTCAGGGGCACCACCGGCCTCGCAAGGGCACCATGGGCCTGTTAGGGGCACCAAGGACCTGTCGTTGGCACTTCAGGCTTGTCAGGGGCACCACAGTCCTTCCAGGGGCACCACAAACCTGCCAGGGGCACCTGCGGCCTAGCAGGGAGCCAGTGCCGGCGGATTGCATTTTTGAAAGGGTGGGCAAGATATCGTGGGGGGCCTCCTGGCGAAAAAGGGCCTTTTGTGTATAGGGGCCTCCTAGATCTGGTGAGTGAACCAACGGAGGGGTAAACGTGTATCACCGAAGTAAACCAACTAGCATAATCTGCTCTACAAGCATATTTTTTTTCCGCCAGCCAATTCAACGAAAACAACATTCAAAATTGTAGTCAGCGGCGTGTTTAGAATATCGCGAAGGAAGGGGGGGGAGCAAAGGTTAGGAGGGCGCCACCTCACCCAAGGAGGGCGCCGTATGTACGGTGGCGATATAAAAAAAAAAATCCTTAGCGATCGCTCAGGAGGGGGGGGGAGCGTTTTTACCACGCCACCAGCTTTTTTTGCGTATGTAAGGAAAGCGGCAACGCGCAGTGCTGCGAAACTTGGTATCGGGTTAATATCACACGCGACAAAAAGGTTGCAAACGATTGGCATGTGGGTACCAAATTTCTTTCGACCATACGTTCTTTAAATGCCGCGCCGAAGTCCCGTAGAATTGTAAAAAAACAACCTTTTTCTGCTTTTTAGGCACACCTGTTATGCATTCACCATTCGAAGCTTTTCTTGTCCCTTTAGCAAAGTTAAGGTTAAAATAAAGGTTGGTGGAGACGTTCTGCCCATGGGTGACGGTGTAGAAAAAGTTTATTGGTGACGGCATCCACACCAAATCACCGTATCGAATCGACACCGGAGCAAGAGATGCGAAAGCATGCAAGCTCACAGCGAGAATGCAGCAGCATAGCAGCAACAATCTTCAGAAACACCAGTCATGGTTGTAAAATCAATATCAGTTAAGACCAAGACGGGTTTCATCCATGTTAGAGCGTAAATAGCTTTGGCAGGTATATAGGGTAAGGTGCCTAATTAGCGACCCTTTCCGATTTGCGACCTACCTCCCTACAGAAACTGACAGGAGAAAACGGGGTAAAAACATCGTCAAAAGGTCACCCATACTTTGGTTATCAAATTAGATTATTTTCCGGTCGTCGATGTTTCTAGTGGGACGTTTCAGGTGAGTTTAAATAAAAATGACGAGTTTCTTATCCAAAACGTGTGTGTTTGGGCCCTCTCTGATGAAAAGCGATGCACATTAGGATGATGCACCTTTTTTATTCTGAATCGACATTCCTTTTTTAATTGATTGCCGTTTTCCCATAGTGAATCGCTCAACTGTGCACAGCATGGCGGTTAAAAATGTGTCGCAACTCATCTACCTTTACTATTTGAGGAGGGTGAGTCTGTCCGTTACCGAGGTCCCGACTTGGTCGTGCTTTGCGTGGACTACAAGTCAGACCGTTGCACCTAGCGCGCTGAAATTTGCACAACTTATAGATCAAGGATGCGCGACGTGCCTTTGAGGGGTCTCAGCTCGATCGGATTGGTAGGGAGCGCGTGGCGCGTGCTCAAAAAGTGCGAATTCGCGTCATAGACTTTACATGTATAAATCGGCTTGCAAAATCGGGCGAAAATGGCTAAATTTGCCCCACACGGGTCCGATCCCCGTGCAACATCTCGGTAACCGTGCGCCCGATCGGCACGGGGAAAACAGCATCGTGTAGAGAATCGAATGGGCTATTGAATGGTGTGCGTTGCAGGGGATGGCACGCGCCACGTGCCCCTATGAGGATACTTTTATTGAAAAATTGCCGTTTTTTGACGGATTTTGGGATTAATTTTATTTTTAGTTGACCGTTAAACGGAGCGAGTTGGAACAACGCCTGTTGGGAAGAGAAATGTACCGCCTCTCATGGGAAAATTGTGAAAAGCTAATTGATCCAAATCAAGGTGGTACAAATCACGGGAGAAAATAGTGTTTGTCAATTTTGTGCCACTTCATTAATCACACGGGTTTTCCTCAATGATCTGATATCTCTGGCAATTAAAAATGGCACCGTTGGAAAGAGCATTGAATTCTGTCCAAGGCTCAGTCTTCATTTTTGCATTATGAATAACAGTATTCTTAATAATGCAAATGTTCTAAACCATTACATTGTCATTTTTAGCGAAATTCATCGATGGCCATACCCTGCGATGGCCCTCAAAAGATTTCACGCCAGTTTTCGAATCATTCTAAAGTAGAACGCATGATAATACCAAGAACATAGATAATACGACACGGGCACCTCGATGCGATGTATCTTTTTGTTTTCTTACAAAATGCTTGGCCGTCAAAAAGCAATCGAACGAAGTGGATACCAACCAAATCGACACAGACGAACCCAATATCCACAGGTCAAAAAATCCCCCCTTCGCGTTGCGGAGCACGCGGGTAAGCCTAGTAGGGGAGAGTGGTGCAGGAGGCCCCCCCTTAAGCTCAGTTACTATTTTTAGACAACTCATAATATTTAAGCGCTAACGTGTGCATGCGCTGTGAGCATGCATCATTTTCCCATACATATTTGCATTCAAAATGAATCTAGGGGGTACAAAAACCGTAAACTTTAACATTTTGGAAAAAGTTGCAAAAGGGCCTCTTACACTATGGGTATGGTAAGACGCCCCCCCCCCCTCGGGCGTTTTAAAAGTCAAGTCGACTTGTAAAAGACGCTTTGCGAACACAGCTGCAAGGCCTTTTATTTCGAAAAGCTAAGCAAATACGGTGTTATCGAAACCAATAACACTTCCAAAGCGCTCGAACAATGCGAAAACTAGCACAACCAAACGCTGATGACCAACGAAAATTGTACCTTTAACCTCTAAGAAAAGAAACAGAAAAAAAGAAACAAAAACAAACTCCTTGAAAAAAGAATGCCACGCCTGCCGCAGGTGCAGGCGTTTTAGCATCGGGGGCGTTTTTTATCGGGGGGCGTTTTATCATCCTCGAAGGGAGGGCCTCTTAAAAAAATACAGTGTTTTAACGTCCACAATATTTATGGTTTATGAGACATTTGCAGCGCACCAGAACATGGTCTATTCTGAAGCTAACATGTGACAATTTCGATGAGAAAAGATTGCATTTGATAGCCATTGTTTTTTCAGATATATAAGGGTGATAAAGATGCATATTTCTAGCAAGTAAAGGGGCAAAAACAGAAACAGGCTTACCAAAAGTCGCTGCGACGCACCTGATACCTCAGGTTTCGTGAGTTGTTGTTTCAAGAGGGCTTCTGCTTTACAAGAACATTAAAAAATAAATAACATTATTGGTTTGGTAAAAAAAGCGATGGGGCCTCTTACCGACCCTGGGCGTCTTACACGGATCTCCCCTATTTCCTATTTGCGCCTGGCATGGTCGCAAATAGCTCAAGAAGGGAAAGAAAGGGGAAAAGAGAGAAATGAAAATGAGGTGTTGCTGAAGCTTGCAATGTGTGGCAGGGGATGCCAAATGTCGTCACCGACTGCAGGAGTGCCGAATTCAGCGCGGACCTCGAATATCATACAAGATAGCCTGCAAAATTTGGGTTTCCGCCTTCTTTTCGCCTTCGGTGGATCACGTGATCAGTTTTTACTTACGTAAATGTGTTGGATAAACGTTCCTGTTCGAGTTATTGAGTGCTTTGCGTATAGGTTACCTTCTTGAGATCATATTTCATCTTTTCAGGCGTCGCATTTTTTGCCATTTTTAATATGGGGAAACCCATAGACTTATTAGCGACCCTCCCCGGTCGCTAATCGGGAAGAGTTCCCTATTAGCGTTTTTTGCAACGGTTTGCCAAAATGCTCACTACAAATGAGTTAGTGAATATTGGGGCAGAAAATGACTATATTTTAATAGAAAAATGAACGATCTCTCCGAAAATCAAGCCAGTAACACAGTGGCACCCACAGAGCGTAAGCAATTACGGTTCAAATTAAGGGGGTCGCTAATTAGGCACCTTACCCTATAGGAGTCGGCATTAATTCAAAGTGTGTCAACCATAAGGGGCTTTTACACCTTCGGAGGGGTGATTTGCGGTCTGGGTGTGTACTTGTGATGAGTTGTGAACTTTTGTACCATTTTGATTTTGTATTATAGGAAGCTAGCACTGACGAAGATATATTCGAAAGGCGTTTGCAAATGCTTGCTTTAATACAGTACCTTTATATTTAAAAAAGTTTCACTTATCTACTCATACATTTGGTAGGTATACTTCATTCATTGTGCTGAATACACGTTCCATTGTATCAGTTTTCCCAGGCAATGCATCACATTGTGCAAGAGAACGGCTATGCTGGGAAACATACTTAAAGGGACCCTCCCACCTTCAAAAAAGTAAATGAATTGGCATGAAAGTGATGTCGCTCGGTTCAGAAAGAGCAAAAAACAATATCTACCAAATTTCATCGAAAAATATTCACCGGTTTTCAAGATATTAGACTTTCACTTTTGTTTACTTTTTGGGATCTCCGCTGTTTCTATAGCGACTTTATTTGAAAGTGCGGCATTTGTTGCGCGCAAAGCAGCATATACCACCGCGTGCTACAAAACGTTTTAGTGAAATATTTAAAAATCGTTAGATATCTGCGCTGACGTCACACATTCAGAGGGGCATTCCTATGCATTAGCCCCTCTGAATCAAAATGCTGCAATTTTGAAATTCAATATTTCCGATTTAACCCGGCAGGCGGTGGGCCTACCAGCCACCTTCCACGCGGTGGGGGGGGGGGCACTTTTTTGCCCCCCCCCCCCCGTATCTCCGAAACTACTGGACGGATCCGGAAAATTCAAACGGCGTTCGATAGCCCTGTCAAATTTGTCGAAGGAAACCAAATTTCATTGACCTCGGGGTCACCGATGACGTCACAGGTCAGGTCAAAGATAAAAGGTTTCACCGTTCACAGGGCTTCTAGGGAAAGCGCTATAACACCGAGTAAAACGAATTTTGTCGAAAATCAGCGATAAGGCGTCAGTTGTCTAGTACATATGTTGCTATTAGAGGTCACTGGTCATACCAGGTCAGGTCACAGGTCAGGTCACCAAAGGTCACCAAGGGTCACCACATGAGCCCAACTTTACTAAGGTTATGTGATGCATGTTTTATGGTCAGTTTTTCATTTCCAACTCAATGGTGTTGGTTATAAGACCATCAGGTACGGTTTAGGTCACTTTCTGGTGGAGGTCAGGTCAAGGTCAGGTCAAAAAAGGTCAAATTTCAAAGTTGATATTTTTGCATAAAATGGGTATCGATTCGATGCAGCTCGTCACGGGGAGTCTAATGGTGGTCTTTGTTTTGCGCTACGAGGTCTAGAATTGCTAAAAATTGAGTTCGAAAATTTGACGTCATCAATTTTGAACAGTTTTTTCGCTATAACTTGGCCAAAAAACGAGGTATCGATCTCAAATTTGGTATGTAGATAGAAAGCGGTAGGGACTATCACATATATTCCGGTTTTTCGAAATTCAAAAAACTTTTTGGATTTTTTGTCTATTATATTCAAAAAATATATTTTTTGATTTTTGGGGGTCAAAATTCAAAAAATTCGAAAAACCGAAATAGCAGTTTTGTAGCCCTTTTGATTCCACACCTTTTATGTCTAAAACATTTTTCTGTATCTCTAAAGCTGTAGGCCTGACAGCTCTTCCCGCGAAACCTTTTTTTGGGTCGAAAATGGCAAAAATGACGTCACTCTTACGTCATTAGCGGCCAACCTATCATAGCCTTTGGAAAAATTTTTGGTCACCATGTGCGCTAGCTGCTCCCGGGAGGGTACTGAAAGTTTGGTGACGATCGGCGCAGCGGTTCTCGAGATATATTGAAAAAAGTAAAGGGGGGGGGGCAAAAAAATGCCCCCCCCCCCACCGCCTGGAAGGTTAACCCTATTCCTGGCGGGCTCCGCCGGGACAAGAAACTGGCGGGGGGGCCGATTCGGCCCCCCCCCCTGAGATCTCGAGAACGAAGCAAGATAGCGACAAGCGGTAAACGGCATCGGATACGCATGGACAAGGTCTACAATTTTTACTAAGGTCATTTTCAGGTCAGGTCAAAGATGACGTCACAGGGGTCGAAAAAGTCAAAATGGCGGCGCTAGATATGGAGAGTTTTTCTCGAATAACTTTCGAATTAGTCAAGATAGGAACAAACTAAGGGCATCATCGTGATCCTCTCGTCAATCCGCATCGAATGATATATATATGTTGACCTCGAAAGGTCAAGGTCAAAGGTTGACCTCAGGTCACGTGACCTCGAGGTCATCATGTATATCATTCGATGCGTCTTGACAAGCTGAACACAATGAGACCATCCACGCGTCTGTATCTTGTTCCTGTACGGAGTTATTGGCCAAAAACCTTTGGTGACCTTTGATGACGTCACACGACCTCACAGCTGCCTTACAGCAAAACAGACCTCAAGGTAGTGAAGGTTGATCGTATATGAAGTCATGTATGGTATATGGGGCCATTCCGACCCGTTTTAGTGGTAAAAACAGGGAGTTGATTTTTCCCCCATTGACTTATAATGGGGAGGTCGCGAAATTGACCTGACCTTAGGTCACCGATATCAAAATTCCGAGATATACAAATTGCACATACTGGTACCCTAACTAAAGCCTGAAGAGAAGAAATTGATCGGTCAAAAACTCTAGCTCTGGCGTGATTGCAAACTTTTCTGAGGTAGGGTCACCAAACCGCCTCTGGTGACCTGACCTGAGGTCAGATCAATTCAAAATTTTCAGACATGTTGCGTAGAAGCCTTATAGGAAAAGTCAGAAAATTTGAGCTTCCTAGCTCAACGCGTTTGGGAGAAATAACCAAAAAACCTCAGGGGGGCTCCTGAGCCCCCCCCCCCCCCGCCAGGAATAGGGTTAAGGCATTTCTCGATGTTGTGAGTGCCGAAACCGGTAATTGTGAGCCAGGGACCCCATTTTGGCTATCTCAACTCAAATCTAATGTTAAGGTGGGAGGGTCCCTTTAAGCTTACGAGTAGATAAATGATAGGAGGGCAGCGATCAACGGAGGTCGCCAATAGGTAGATGGGCTGTGATCGGCAGGATAGTGCCAATGGTTGAGAGGGCGGAGATCATCAGGAGAGCGCTAAATATATAGTAGGGCCCCCGATCAACATTAAACAGGAGGTCGCCAAAAGGTAGGAGAGCCCCGATCAACATTCGACAGGAAGGCACCAATAGGTAGGCTTGGGTTGCGAACATCGGGAGGGCGCCAATGGGTAGAAGGGCGGCGAATGACAGGAAAACAGAAACACCAATAGTTAGAGGGCGTTTTTCCCAAGACGGTGATATTAAATAGGACGTCGTCTGTGAGGAGGAAGGACACCGATCAACAGGAGGGCGCTTGTGATCAGAAGGGCGGTGATCAACAAGACGGCGCCAATAGGTAGGAGGATGGCTATCAAGAAAAGGACGCCAATGTGTGGAAGGACGGCAATCAACATGAAGGCGCCAAAGGGTAGGAGAGCCCCGATCAACATTCACCAGGATAGCACTAATAGTAGTAGGTTGGCGAGCAGCAGGAGGGCGCCAATATATGTAGGAGGCCGTTTACTAAGAAGTGGGCGCCAATAGGTAGGATGACCACGTCATCCTACCTATTGGCGCCACGTCATCAACATTCAACAGGAGGGCGCCAGTATGTAGGAGGGCCCCGAACAACGTGAGGGCGTCACCGTCAATGATCAGAAGGGCGATGACCAGCAAGAGGACGCCAATAGATACGAGGATGGCAGAAGGTCGGGACACCGATACCAAACCAAATACCAACAATGATCATGTGAAAATACAGAAACCGAACCGACATGGGAATATGAGGAAAATACCAACTTTTTACCAAATTCACAACCTCTTTTTTCATTAGTGAGGATTCATGGTACCAACAAAATACCAAATAAATTAGCCTTGAAATATCAAATACAAAGATGGTATCGGTTTGGTATCGGTATACCAAAAAGTTGGTATCCGATTGACATATCTAACATGGAGGGCCTCCCATGTGCACGGGGGCCTCCTGCATACGTTTAGTTCCTCCTCTGTACTCGGAAGGGCCTCCTCTGTACACTACGCGCCTCCCGTGTACGTGGAGGGCCTCCTATGTGCAAGGGGCCTCCTTCGTATCCGTCACGCCTCCGCTTTAGATGGAGGGCCTCCCTGTGCACGTGGGCCTCCTGCGTACCTACGTTTCGTTTCTCCTCCGTTCAGGGGCCTCCTCTGTACTCGGAAGCGCCTCCTCTATATACTACGCGCCTTGAAGCCTTCTCTGTGCATGGAGGGCCTCCCATGTGGACTTTTTTGTCCTCCCAGCTAGCCGTGAGGCTATAGCCGAGGTCCCATGTGGACGTGAGCCTCTTCTGTATCCGACACGCTTCCGCTTTAGATAGAGGGTCTCCCATGTGCACGGGGGCCTCCTGCGTACGTTTAGTTCCTCATCCGTTCAGGGGGCCTCCTATGTACTCGGAAGGGCCTCCTCTGTATACTACGCGCCTCCTCTGTACATGGAGGGCCTCCCATGTGTAAGGGGCCTCCTTTGTATCCGACACTCCTCCGCTTTAGATGGAGGGCCTCCCTGTGCACGTGGGCCTCCTGCGTACCTACGTTTCGTTTCTCCTCCGTTCAGACTTCAGGGGGCCTCCTTCGTACTCGGAAGGGCCTCCTCTGTATACTACGGTTTGTCTATGTGTATGGAGGGCCTCCCATGTGCACGGGGGCCTCCTGCGCACGATTAGTTCCTCATCTGTTCAGGGGGCCTCCTCTGTGCTAGGAAGGGCCTCCTCTGTACACGTAGGACCTCCCATTTGCACAGGGGCCTCCTACGTACACATAAATCCTCCTCCGTTTCTGGGAGGGCCTCTCTTTGCAGGGACTGGGAAGTGGGAGGGTCTTCTGTCACGACAGAGCCTCATCTTAACATTGCAAAGTGACCCTGAGGGAACCTTCTTTTGCATGAAAGTGCCATTTTTTGCACGGAAGCCTTTAGCCTCTTTCAAGCATGGCTGGCCCTAAAAAACGGAATAGAGGGCCTGCGGCCCTCTATTCCGAGCAAAGGGCCTCCACCCAGAACAGGGTGGGCAAAAAGATAGTTTTGCCCACCCTGAGATTTTTCAGGATGGGCATCTGCCCACCCTGCCCCCCGGAATCCGCCGCCCCTGCAGGGAGCACCACAGCCAGGGGCACCACAGGCCTGCCAGGGCTCAGGGGCACCAAGACACTGACCAAAAATAAATATAAAGAAACTGAAAAAGGGCACAAGATTTATGTGGCCGAAATCCGTTGTTTTTAATTGTGAGTATAGGTAGGGGCACCACTTTGATTCATGACCCTCTCCCTGGAGTTTTCCTGGATCCGCCCCTGATCGCACGGCGTTTAACATAGCGGCACCTCATCGGTGTTAAACACTTTTTAAAAATAGTATTCAAATCTCCAAAATAATGTGCGCTAACCATTTTCTCACTACTCCAGGCAGTAATTATCCTGCCGAAGTATAATAGCTCAGTCAACCATATCTAGCCATATTCCAACCACATAGCACTCATCTGTTTCTTTACACGTCACAATATCTGAACATATCCCATTAGTGAGAGCTCTCACTTCTCTTATTACTGGCCACCATATATCACCACATCCCAATAAAATATCTCCCCCTCATATCCCCAGCCACATCTGACATCCATGTTCACAGTCCACACGTCCCATCATATCCCACCAACTTCCCCTCACCTCTCTGTTGTCGCAGGCCACCATGTCTCCATAGGAGACGTTCTGGCAGACGCAGTAGCGCGGCTCGTTGGCGTCGTATAGCCACGGCTCCTCGGCGTTCGGGTCGATGATCATGTCGCCCACCAGCTCGTCCGACGGGGTCGGGGACGTCGGTACCGGCGCCGGCGGAGGGGCCGGAGGAGCCGTCGACTTCCTGAGAGCGGGGTCAGAGCGCCAGGGGTCAGATGTGTGGGATAGTATGGGTGGAGGGTGTGTAGATTCAATATAACATCGATCGGCCTGAAATTGAATGGTACTTAAGTGTGGAAGCTATAGCAGGAAGGAGAGCTCAGTTGTAGCTGAGTGAGTGAGGCGTTGAAATAGGAAGGAAACGGTCAAATGCATGGGCCACGGAGAGGGAAAACACGCAGAAATATTTACAATATTTTGAAACAATTACAACCTAAGCAACAAATGAGCAACAAATCAAGTAAAAACTACCAGAAACATGCACATCAAAAAGCTTCGGCGTAATATGTCAGCAGATATATAAAAACAGCATGAAAATCATGTCACCACATCCTGTCCATCCCTTCCCACTCCCATTCCGTCTCTCCCTCCCCCTCTCCAGCTTCACGTACTTTCGTTTCCTATCCGTTCCCACGAGTCCGGAGGAGGCGAGGGCGGTGTGCGCGGCGCCGGCCAGCTCCCTGGCCAGCGGAAACTCGCCGGACGCGCCGCCGCTGCCCGCCGAGATGGCGTCGTAGCTGGCCTTCATGCTGGACGTCCTCCGGCCCTGCTGCATCTGAGGGAGGGGAGGCGCGGGGAGTGAGGGAGGGGAGGACACGTACCACGGGAAGGCGACACATTGGTAATGTATGGCAATCATGCTTTAATTGGGTGATAAGTAACTGAGGCAGTAAAAGTAAGCATATTTCCATGGAATAAAATATTGGTGTCGAAAGTTAGTGAATCATAAAATTTCAACAGGCTTCCAGTAAGAACAGCCCGATAGCCTCCACGTCTGTCCAGCTCCCAAGCTGGTGACCCCTACCCCCCCTCCCCCGGTCCAAAGTACCGCCCCGCATCACTCACGTGCTGTGTGGCCGCGATGGCCTGCGAGGCGGCCGCCGCCAGCGCGTTGTTGCTGCCCACGCCCATGCTGCCCATGTAGGAGACGGCCGGGTAGGCGGCGCCGGCCACTGACGCCGGCGCCACGGCGGCCGGCTGGCGGGCCTCGGCGTGGTGCCGGTCGGCCGCCCGGTCAGCCTCGCGGCGCACCGCCTGCTGCGCGGTCAGCACCGCCTTCCGCTCTGGCGGGGAGCACGGCAGTCAGTCACGTGGGGTGGGGGGGGGGGAAATCATGCTAAGTGGGGTGGTGTACGTACAAGAATCCAACATCGGATCACGTGGACTGCCGTAGGTTAATGTAATCGGACCAAGTGGAGTGAATCATGAGGTGACCATACAAAGCGAGTCATGTGAATTGGTTATTAGGGGATCATTCATTCATTCATTCTTCCATTCAATGATTTTCGCATTTTCATTCATTCGTTCATTGATTTTTTCGCGTCTTCATTCATTCATTCATTCATTCATTCATTCATGCATGCCATTAATTCATTCATTCATTCATTCACTCCCTCACCGTGTGAATGCCTGCTGAGCCCGCTGCGGCCCGAGTAGCGGTTCTCCTTTTGGCTCTCAGCGCCCGTGACGTCCAGCTCCAAAGACCTCCGCTCGAGCAGCTCGGTGATGCCGGCGTTGTCGGCCTCCAGTTCCATTTTGAACTTGTGCAGCTCCTGGTCGAGCCGGCGCAGGTGCCGGTCCACCAGGTCGTACATCTGGTGCGCGATCTGCACCTTCTCGTCTGCCGAGCCAACGATGGATCCCACCGTCAGTAAGAAGGAAGATTGTTCAATCATTCTGTGCGCTGGCTTAATTCCCAGTGAATTAAAATGGACTTTTCCCAGTTATCTAGCGTAAAAATGGTACCAACGTCCCGCTCCAGTTCATAGCCTCCAATCTTGCCCTCGGTCGCAACTTCAGAATCAAACCCAGTACCCACACGCGAATCTCAGCACACAATGTTTACACTACGCCTCTGCTGTCCCCTACCAAACACCAGCGCTCGGCCCTTCTGCCCTCCCCGGTCGGCTCACCGGAGTCGTCCAGCGTTTTGTAGTAGTCTCGTTTAATGGACTCGTACTCTTGTTCCCGCTCGGCCGGCTTCAGCTTCTTAGCGCTGCCGAAGAACGTCTTGACACGTTCCTCCAGATTGTCAGTGGTGTCTGCCGGGGAGGGTCGAGGGGTCGCCGTCACCCCAGGGCACTAACCGAGGGGTGGGAGTGCTGATAACAATGACATTTTACTGCATCGCTCGAGACTACTGGTGCGCTCCAAGTGCCAAATGATGGCAACGAGCTCTGCAAGGCTAACAACAATAATCGGAATTGTTACGTGTTAAAAGAAAAATAAATTTCCTACCTTGCAGCCCAGTGAGAGCCTTTCGTCTCATTCACACGCACCTAGTGAGCGCCAGTCACCTCACCGCAGAGACGACCAGTTGTATCCATATTCAGAGGCGACACTCGCTCACCCCACATCACGCCGAGGCCCGGCCGCGAGTTACCTAAGTGTGGAACTACAAGTCGATTCTAGGGCTCTGATTGGTGACTTTGGTCGGGGGATGACGCTTATAGCATGACGTCACTCGCGTACTTGGCCGGACCAACGGCGCGGCGCAGGCGCGCCGAGCCAACCCAGAGGCTCTCAAACTCAATTGCACAGATCCTGCGCATTGAATGGCGAAACTTCGGCGAGTTCGCTTGAGTTTGGAAGCCCCTGCCAGAGAACTGGAGACGGCCGGATTATTTGCTGGACAGTGGGCAGCGCAGATGGCGATTGACGGTGCCAAAAAGATGATAGGGAAAAAGGGGTTGAGACTTGAGCAGTGAATTATAAGCCTGTTGCATAGCTGAGTGGTAAAATGTAAAATGCTTAAGGTTTGAAGAGATGCAGTGTAGTATAGCCGACTCAGGGGCATTCTGCCGAGTTCTGTAAGGCGGAAGGGTCGCAACTCGCAAGTCGTTTGTTTACATGATTGCCTGATTAAAATGTAAAGCGTACCTAATGTTTAGTTGATAATACAGCGAGGTTGGGCATCTGCTCAATCCATTTCTTCTCTGCAATAGTGCATTCGCCACTGTAATTCATTGTAAGAGGCACTGGGCTGCGCCGCCTGTTAATTATTCCGAAACCACCAGTGAATTGTCACAGTCACTCACAACAATACGAATCGTTCAGTCGTGCGCTGGGGGTCCGCCAAATTTAATTGTGCTGCAGAATGCAGACTGGACCGCCGAGAATATAACACTTCCGTCTCCCTGGGCGAGCGGCGCATTGGAGCCGAAGGAAACTGCTTCAGTTTTTTTTTTGTGGGGAGGATACCCATGTTTGAAAATTATGTTATGGAATGGTGTGATAAGGAAAAGGACGGTTTCTTGAATTGAGGGCTGTGGAGAAGAGGCAGATTTTCTCATTTGCTACCCGATGCAACGCGAAAAGACGCAAATGTTGCACATTGGGCTTAATAAGTCTAATAAAAGATAAGGGACTTCGTGAATCATGCCTAATTGACCGCGACCAAGTTATTTGCCAATGCAGGTAGGCACTAGGTAGGTAGATACTCATTTGTGAACAGAACGTTCCACCACCCCTCGCCAGAAATTCAATCAGCAGTTGCTTATTAAAACGTTTGAGTGCACCTGACAACCTTTAAAAATGACGTCCTCCCTTTCAATGGTTCGTGCGAAGACACAAAGCCAGAATCAGCCAAGCAATATCGGAATCCATTGCGCAGTGTGTCGACTGTCGGATGTGCCCATCCACATAGCATAGCACACACTGCTAAATGCAGATACGCTCACCTATACATTAGGTATTCGAAGGACTTGATAGCTCATACACATGGAAGAAACGCATGAAATGTGATTAATAGCTGCAGCAGAAGTTTGGCGTCCGATGCCTCTTCGCCAAGTTAAGACCATGCCAATCTCGGCCAGTCTGCCGCCGCGCCGGCACTGGCCGTGGTGTGACGTCATCCGGCCGGCTCGGCGCTGGGTAGTTCCACACTTAGGTAACTCGCGGCCCGGCCCCTCTCCAGTCTCCAGCCAAACTCACTGTGAACCTGCAAGTCGATCTCACGCATCTCGGTGAAGCTGTCCCGCAGCTCCCGTGGCAGGTGCTCGATCACTGGGGAGTAGAGACAGACCGCCCACTGTCAGGCGTGGTTACACAGTGGATATGTTCTACGTTGGAAGTCGGCTTAAAGTGCTAACCGTGGTGGATATCGATTAGTCAAGCTGCGATGTTGACGATATCCGTATTAACATAATCTTTAAAATTTAGATGTTACAAAATAATATTTTAATGCGAACTATCAACTACTAAGGGTTTCTCAGCGTCGAATTCAATGTCTGAGGCCTGTGCTTACTTTCAATATAATCTTCCAGGTACAACATGTTGAGCAGGTGTGCAGCAGTTTTCCCAGTATCCTAAGTTGAACCTGAAAAGAAGGCATATCGATAATTAAATGTCAAACATAGGTCTTAACCGTTGCTCATATTGACATAGGTGGAGGATTGTGCTGTTCTATGGGTACTCGGGCGCAACAAATCCGTCGCACGCGGCCGCCTCCCTAGCGGTGACCCTGACCTCCGCCGTCTGTTGCGGCTCTAAAGTCTAAAGGCAAGCCGGCGTAAAATTTGGAGAGGTCGAGCACCCATAGTCCTCCACCTATGCATATTAGTCGATCCTCCTTAAAGTGACCGTCCCACCTTAACATTAGTTTTGAGTTGAGATAGCCAAATTGGTGGCCATGGCCTGAAAATACCGGTTTGGGCTCTCACAACATCGAAAAATGCTTTAATTCGGAGATATGGAATTTCAAACTTGCAGTTTTCAGATTCTAAGGGCATTGGGATGCCCCCTTAGAATTTGTGACGTCAGCGGAGATGTAACGATTATTAAATCTTTAACTAAAACGTTTGGTAGCACGCGGTGGTATATGCTGCTTTGCGCGCAACAAATGCCGCACTTTCAAATAAAGTCGCTAGGAACAGCGGAGATCCCAAAAAGTAAACATAAGTAAAAGTCTGATATCTTGAAAACCGATGAATATTTTTTGATGAAATTTGGTAGATATTCGTTTTCACTCTTTCTGAACCGAGCGACATCACTTTCATGACAATTCATTAACTTTTTTGAAGGTGGGAGGGTCCCTTTAATCCTTCGGCTGCACAGTGGATGCAGTTGGAACGACAGCTGATCGCATTTAGCGCCTTCTGAATAGAAGGGCCCCTGAAAAACGAGCGCGTTGCTCTCCACGAAAGAAAGAAAACGGTAGCCACTTTCAACCCTGCCAGTCAAGGAAGAGCTAAATGTTCGAGGCTTCAGGCCACTACACGCTGTTTTGCAATTACTAGAAACGTGTTGGAATGAATAGCTGAAAGTTTGCACATCTGACCTTTGATTTACGACCTTAAACAAAAGCCACTTTTTCAAGTCAGGTCATTGACCTGGGACGTAATGAGTAAACCTCTACAGTCTACACGGTCTTCTCTGGCACCCTAGCTAAAATCAAATTAGCATTTCATAAGGCGGCTCTGACATTTTGGGTGCATGGGCCAGGGACAGGTGTAAAATACTCATTTATCTATTGTTCCATGCCAGATAAAAGTATGTTTATGTATGTCGTGTAAAGGATAAGTGTGAATCAAACCAGGAGTTTGGTTTCCTTTTTACGTTAATCCGCGCATGACTGCCGTCTATTCCAAAGCGCGAATGACGGGTTTAGCTTTACAGAGCCCCTACCCCCTTCCTATCTCCGAAACTAGGTACTGGTCCGATTGTCAAAATTCAAACGGCATTTGTTAGCCCTGGAAATACTAACGAGGTCCCAGTGCATGTCCTGCTGTCCTTAGGGGCAGTTGTGTACCCAGAGAACTGACGTGTCTCGGCATCTTGGGTTTTTCTTCCCCAACCTGACTATCCCTGATCAAATTTTACTGAGACTAAGGCCACATTTGATGTCTCCCGGACGACGTAGAACCTTTGTCGTCCGGGAGACACCGAACCCGGCCTTAGGGAACCCAACCAGGTAAGGTTACCATTTAAGAGCAAAATATGTTTACTTTCAACAAATGTTTAACATATTGGCTCATAACTTTTTATTGGTGCAAATATTTGGCTGAAACTTCAACCAAATCATTTTGAACCTGAAAGTACAAAACTGCCTGGTTTCTTGCCTAAAGCCTAATTGTAACATGAAATATCAGCAAAAAAAGACTGCCTGATCTAAGTAACTAAAAAAAAATGCATGATGCAGTGTGATTTATGCCTCGTTCATGGATTAGGCCTTCCTGGATAGGACACTCCGCCGATTTTCCGACCACCCAATCTAACGACGGCCAGGGCGCCGGCGCCTTTTTAGCATTGCGCGCTACTGGTGGAGCGCGCCTTGTATATTTTTGAGATGTATTGCTTATTTGTTATTGATCTTGATGAAAAGTCCTGTAATTCTGGTTAAATATCAAGTGAGGAATCTCTTGAAAATATTTTCTAAGTTTTAGTTTAATAAATTGCTTAAATCATGCTGACAAGTGAGGGTTCGTGATTACAGACGGTGAGCAAATGTTAAGAATCAAGTGAATTTGTAAGCGATAATAGCCGTTTTCACGATGGCCATCTAGTACACATTTGGTGCACATTTGGTGCAGATTAGGTGCAGACTTGGTCGAATTAGGTTCAGTGTACCTCTCAATAGCTATCAGGCATCAGCTAGGGTTACGCTAATTGCTTATATGCCTGCTTTGCCATATCATCAGAGAGTATCATCGATTAACCCCCGCCCCACTGGGGGGGGGGGCTATTCATAGCCCCCCCCCCCTCCAGTTTTTCTGCAATAACTTCTAAACCGCTTGACGTATCGACGCCAAACTTTCAGTACCTTAGGCTGCATCAATTTGACACCTTGTGTCAAAATTTGAACTTCTAACTACCATAGGTCGGCCGGAAATGACGTCAGAGTGACGTCATGTTCGGCCGATTTCGACGCAAAACATTGAACCACGGCAATCGCTCCCAACCCAGTAAACATGCCGACGTCGGCCCGACGTCGGCCGACGTCGGGGTGACGTCGGCAACTCGGCATCGGCATGTCGACGTCGGCCCGACGTCGGTCCAACCTCGGCACGACGTCGGCTGGATGTCGGATATGCCCGCATGTACCGACGTCCAGCCGAGTTCCAGCCGACGTCGGGCCGACGTCGGACCGAGATCAATTGCTGAGGTTCAGCCGACGTCGGGCCGACGTCGGGGCGACGTCGGACCGACATCGGCCGCTGTTTTGACCGTTAACCCTCGCATGTGTGCGGCGTTTGCCAGCTTCTAATGTGTAGGGGGGGGGGGGGGTCGGTTGGACCCCCCCCCCCTTGCCGTTTGGCCCCTGATCGAGCTAGAGCTTCGCGGAAAAAACGAGCGTGTTGCCCGTGACGACAGGAAGCCGATGATACCCAATTTTAAGGTCCTAGGTCATTGGTTGACCTTCCAGGTCAGGTCAATGACCCAAAGTCGGGAAAATCGGGACCTGTTAGAAAGTCGTAAAGTGTGGCTGCTAAGGGGTTTTTCGGGGTGCTGATCACGAACATCGTGTTAGTTTTGATCACAGATGATGTCTTGAAGCATTTAGACCAGGTCGGGTCAGGTCAGGTCAGGTCAACCAGTAGGCGTCGTGACGGGTATTCGTAGTACGTGTCAACCGCCTCTGACAGCTTCGTAACATGTTACGAAGTCACCAAAACTACTTCGTAAATGTTCAAATGGTTGCTAAATTCGAATTCAGCTCCAAAAACTAGCCTAGAGACATGTAAAACTCGAAAAAGTGACCCGAGGTCACCCGAGGTCACCAAAGGTCAATGACCTGACCTGACCTTCAGGTGACCTTGACACACACGGGAGTAACATCAAATCACATGTTTGAACGTTTGAAACCACGAAAAGCTTGCAAACACGCGGCTAGTGCGAGCCGACATACGCGAAATCGCGATTCCGGCCAAACATGGTCTCGGAAAAGAGGTCACAGGTCAAAGGTCATTTGGGTCAGGGTCATGAAATTTCCAGGGTAGGTGTAAAATTGATCAATGCGAGGGTACTGAAAGTTTCGTCGCGATCGGCCGCTTTTTACGCGAGTTATTCGCGAAAAAACATGGGGGGGGCATCCGACCCCCCCCCCTACACATGCGAGGGTTAAAATAATATAAATTACATGTTTCATGTTTCATAAAGAGCTTCTGTATTCAAAATATCCTCAGGAAACTCAAATCTTCCTCCACGCCGCAACCCCCTGATCCGGACTGGACGGGAAACTTTATCCCATTTGGGATTGCCCGTAAGCCGAGCTCGCCCGTAGCCGGGTGCGGTGAGTGCTTGGGGGCTGCTCGGCCTATCCTTTGGTCAGGCTCAGCCCCGGCAACTCACCAGGGCCGGGCCCAGTTCATATAGAAAGACCAGTCGGCAAGTGTCACTTTGCCAAAGTGTCACTTATCAAAGGGACACTTTGGGAAACGTTGGTGCCGGTGTGTAAGAGTGGCTATATGAATCCATTGTGGGGTCGCCCTTTCCAATAAGTGTCACGTAACAGCAATGGGACCAGGGACTCTATGGGGCATTCCACGATAGATCGACCAAGGCCTAACACCCGACCATTTTTGATTTTGATGAAATCTTGTCTATAGGGTTCTCTTATGCCCTGAAGTCAATGGTGACAACGCCAGGCCCCTACGGTCAGCGGTTTAGGAGATATAGCCCCGGGCATTTTGACGAGGTCACTCTGCAGAGTGATTTTTGAGGTGCTATATCTCCTAAAGTAATGAAGGAAATGCATTAAACCTGTACATCGTTGTGATGGCGGTGAAATGAGCAATTTATTGGCTATCTCGGATTTCCAAAAAAGTTATTTTGATTTTTAGCTGTGACGTCATCAATTTTTAAATTTTCTGGCTACCCCCCTAGTACATTAAAATTTGTCATTATTTTTGCTCAGAAATATAGATCGGTCAATGTTCTTTTGACTGTCAAAAAATAAAAATGGTAATCTTTCTATAAATATTTTATTTTATTTTTTGAAAACAACTCTGTAATATGAAATTTGCATACATTTGCTCTGAAACGACAAATAGGTGCAGCTGGCACGGACAGTGGAAGGACTGGATTTATAAAACATCTAAATAATATTTTCTTGAATATTTTTCGCAACTGGAACAAAGCGTAAGATATTTTAATCTAACCCTCGCCGGCCGAGGGGGGGGCGGGTGCCGCCCCCCCCCCCCCATAGGGTTTTTTCGCGATAGCTCCGAACACGCCGGCGGTAGAGAGCTGAAACTTGGCATACCTGACCTTTGATCCAAGCCGCATCTTTTGACACCAACCGCATTTTTGGGTCAGGTCAGGTCATTGACCTATGACGTCATAAGTGAACCTCTGCACGGTCTTCAGATGTCGCAACTTCGCAACGCCCTCACTGCCAGAGGAGATGTCACAGGGAAATGAAACTTGCAGGATCTAGTATCCATTATGAGTCTCACAACTTGTATATCTCGGATTTTTCCTAAAGGTCATATGAGGTCAGGTCATTTTCGTGACCTCACCATTATAAGTCAATGGGGAAAAATGAAAACTGCTATTCTGGCGCCGGGAACGATCTCCAACTATCTCAAGCACACAGAATCGTGATTTGATGCACTCCTTGCAAGGTTAGATGCGTCACTTTTGCAATGTTGACCTTTCGTGACGTCATTTATGACGTCATCAAGGTCATATTAGTTTTTCGTCAATAACTCTTGATCAAATTGAGCTAGCGAGCCGGGAAAGCCACCAATGGACTCAGGAAGACCTGCCAAATCGAATGATATGCGACATGACCCCTTTAGACCAGCTTCGTGACCTTAGGGTGCTGACCTGACCTTGACCTGAGGTCAACACCCCAAGTTGACCTGACCCGAACAAAAAGTATATCATTCGACGCGCCTGAGCGAGGCGAACACGATGCTGCCAAAATCGCGGCTCTGCGGCCATTTTCCGCGAAGTTATTCATCAAAAACTGAACCGTACCTTTGGGCACTTGACCTGACCTCAGAGGTCACCGGTTGACCTAGGACCTTAAAATCGGGTACCAATCTCTGCGTCTCGTAACGGCGCACACGCTCGTTTTTTCCGCGACGCGCTAGCTCCACCAGGGGCGAAACGGCGAGGGGGGGGGTCGTACCCGCCCCCCCCCCCTCGGCCGGGGCGTATGTAGAAAACCAATAGGTCCGGCGAGGGTTAACATTCTGTATTTCCCTACATATATGCCGAAACCCAGATAACCTCTTTTTGGAAGTAACTGGTCCTCGCAGATGTGTCTTATATTGCTTAATAACCCGATTCTGTAAATCAGAGTTTGTAGTGCGATTTTCAAAAAATAAAATAAAATATTTGTAGAAAGATTACCATTTTTGTTTTTTCCAGTCGAAAGGAAATTGACGGAACTTTATTTCTGAGCAAAAATAATGGCAAATTTTAATGTACTAGGGGGGTAGCCAGAAAGTTTAAAAATTGATGACGTCACAGCTAAAAATCAAAATCATTTTTTTGAAAATCCGAGATGGCCAATTAATTGCCCATTTCACCACGATCACAACGATGCAAAGGTTTAATGCATTTCCTTCATTCCTTTAGGAGATATAGCACTTCAAAAATCACTCTGCAGAGTGACCTCGTCAAAATGCCCGGGGCTATATCTCCTAAACCGCTGACCGTAGGGGTCTGGCGTTGTCACCATTGACTTCAGGGCATAAGAGAACCCTGTAGACAAGATTTCATCAAAATCAAAAATGGTCGGGTGTAAATCTGATAAAATTTTGGTCGATCTATCGTGGAATGCCCCCTATATGAACTGGACCCAGGGTGCTCGCCAAGAAGACCAATGTCTCCATCCTATCATCCTTCCGGCTCTGAAATGGTCTTGTCAGACCGAAAGGGCATAGCCCAACAAAACAAACTGAATTCGTTATCTGGCTGCGTGGTGTAGTGGTTAGCGCACTAACCTCGCATACAAATGACACGGGGTTCGCATCCCATCGCCGGCTGATGCTTTTGGCGTGTTGTCCCAGTAAACGTGCCGACGTCGGCGACCCTTAGAATTTGTGACGTCAGCGCCAGCGGTGATCTAACGATTTTAAAACATTATACTAACATCTTTGTGAAGCGGTGGTGGTATATGCTATTTGCGCGCAACATCTGCCGCAAACGCCGCACTTTCAAATAAAGTCGCTAGGAACAGCGGAGATCCCAAAAAAAGTAAACAAAAGTAAAAGTCTAATATCTTGAAAACCGGTGAATATTTTTCGGTGAAATTTGGTAGATATTCGTTTTTGCTCTTTCTGAACCGAGCGACATCACTTTCATGCCAATTCATTAACTTTTTTGAAGGTGGCAGCCAGGAGGGTCCCTTTTTAACCCTCGCCCGTAAACGGCGATCTGCCACCTTCGCCCATGCAGGGGGGGGGGGGGTTGGTGCGACCCCCCCCCCTTGGCGTTTGAAAACGGAGCGTCGTAGAGCTTAGCGGAAAAGACCAACGGATTGCTCTCGCCGAAATCTCGCGATTGGTGGTATATTTTTTGGTCCTAGGTCAACATTTGACCTACTTTTGACCGGTCAAAGGTCAAATTTTCGGGAAAATAGACTTTTTCAAATTTTCCGCGGCGATTGTGGCAAAACGGTGGGAGATATCGACTTGAAACCTTCACTATCGTATTCCTTGATCAATTCTCTATCGTTTGGTATGTATTTCGTTTCCCTAGCTCTAAAAATGGCGCGTTGGGAGCGCCGGAAGTCGGCAAGGTCACAGTCGGCGGCAGAAATTCGAAAAATCAAAATTTAAATTTTTGAAATCTGATTGTATTTTTGGATTTGGGATGTCCATTTGCTCCCTATAATAGCTAATATTGCTGCATATTCCCATTGAGCTGACAAGAATTAGCAAAATAGTGGTTCGGGCGCTTTTCAAAAATAGTACCGGACGCTGTTCCTCTTGTGACGTCATAGCTCCGTGACCTGACCTGACCCGGTCAAGTTTCTTATACCATATGATAGCCAATACTTGCCCCAACATGCATGGGAAGTTTCATCACGATCCATCAACCGATGTCCGTACCACCGGCAGGAAACCTCGGGCGTTGGCACTCAGTTTGTGAAAATCCGGCCGGAGGCTGTTCCCTTTGTGACGTCATAACTCCGTGACCTGACATGACCCGGTCAAATTTTTTTGATCAAAAGATGCGCAAGGTTTGCCCCATAAGGTACCCAAAATTTGGCGGCGCTCAAATTGCCAGCATTTTATGTGGAATTTGGTGCTTTACATGCCTGCTACATAAAAGTTTTAAAAATATATACATGCATATTATTTATTATTTTTCATCGCTGTCTCTTAGCACCCCAATGTGGGGTGTTAAGGGACACCTATATTATTCCAAGAAATGGTCATCAAATGCCCAAAATTGGGGTGTGAAAGGGCACACAATTTATTTATTGGAATGTTTTGCATATTCTGTCACAAAACAAGTCAGGATCATTCACCACTAATGGCCTTTTTAGCCAATTACATGTAATGCAGTTTACGCTTGTATTTATATTTATTTTTTAGTATTTATTCAACAGACCGTCAACAGGCACTTGCCCCACTAAAAGACGGAGTCACAAGACGTTTGGAAAATGTGCCAATTATAAGGTAAACAGAACCAAAAAGTACCCTTCTGTCATCAACAAAAAAAAAACAATTTTGAAGCTAGTCACTTGTCATTATGTTGCCCTCTTTGTTTTGGCCTTTTTATGATAACATCACCAGACATGTGCACGGATCCCAGACAACCAATCACGGAAATCGAGATGGCCATTAGATTGACGGTCTTCAAGCATGAAATTATGGTGGAAACATGGCTCATAGAAGCCTCTCAATGAACCAACTATTTTGCATTCCTTCAGGGTTAACAGTTCTGAGAAAATCCCTCAAGATCCATCTCGGATCCATGATTCGCGGCCATGGATCCGAGATGGATCTTGAGGGATTTTCTCAAAACTGTGAACTCTGAGGGAATGCAAAATAGTTGGTTCGTTGAGAGGCATCTATTAGCCATGTTTTCCACCATAATTCCATGCTTGAAGTCCACTAATCTAGTGGCCATCTTGATTTTCGTGTTTGGTCATCTGGGATCTGTGCCCATGTCTGAACATCACATTTACCTACATCAGTCTTCATTGACCTATCGTTGTAAAAGAGAGTGTTAAGGGAGTTTTGAGGTGTTTTGTTATATAGCTTAAGATGTGTTAGAGATGGAAGCATGAACATGCCAGCATTTTATGTGGAATTTGGTGTTTTCCATGCCTACTGAAAGAAAACTTTATGAAATTATATTTAGATATTATTTTTTATTTTTTCTTCCCTGTCCCTTAGTACCCCACATCCACCTCAAAATATGCATGTCCGGAAAAGAGGAAAAGGATGATGAATGAATGGGTGGATTTGTATAAGTTTTTCAGGAAACATGTGCAATACATGTGACAATACACCTATGCATTCATTTTACCTGTACACCTACTAGTTTATGCAGTACACACAGAGTTTTGGAGATTTCGCAATTTTGTGAAAATGTAGCATGATTTTAAAAACCATATTTGAACCAAATCACTTGCATGAAAAAACGTGCCATTTTGTCCTATAGGTACCAGGAAGTCAAGAACAAAACAGTGTCAACTACCACACTCAAGTTTTATTTAACCTTCTCAAATTGGGAACTTAACATGACTCAAAGTTGTTCCCACACAACTGTCCCTCATCACTCCACTGTCCCTTAACACCCCATTTTACGGTACCTATCTAGTCCCAAAACATGCATGGAACTAATCTGAATCTGTATCAGGAAGAAACCACATGTTAAAATTGGTCAACATTTGATTTTCTCAGGTTCAGTTTTTGCCCGCTTTGCTCGCTAAAAAATGTGCTTCTTCAAAAGCCGTACGTGGAGCCAGAGTCCTTTCGGAAAAAAACAACTATAGATGCAGAAGTCTCAAACCAGATACTCTACAATTGAAAGCATTGACCTCACCCATGCAGAAAGACAGATACTTAATTCATGTAGCTGAATAACCGAAATTTTACTTCAGTAGCTTATTTTTTAACAAAACCAAACCAAAACACATTATAAGACATGCGGCATAACCGACGCGACACAGAAAACAGGTACCCGCAAACAAAGCTGTACTTGAATAAATGGGCAACGCCTAAAAATATCGACAAACGCGAGAAATACTAAAAATTAATTAATTCAAGCTGACTTATTTCCCCCAAAAATAAAAAATAAATCAACATATCATCGGGGATTTACAACACGCCCCGCGCCAGTTTTGTATCAAAATTATTTCATGCCGCATGGCTAACGCGCAAGACTCACAGCCACTATATTATAATCCCGCACTCAAGGCCCCGTCAAATTTTATTAAGTTTGGAAGACCAGCTCCCCTGGTGTTTTCCCATTGCTTGTTGGCCCAATAAGAAGTGTGCAAAATTTCAGCTTCCTAGCTCAACGTTTGCGTCTGCCTCAAAGGCCTCGAAGTTTGCCTCATAGGGCATAATGGAGACTGCAATGCCGGTGTTAGCTCTTAGCTGCATTGTCCTGGCAGCGGCGTTCATTGGTACAATATCGCCACGAATCAACTGCTGCCCAAGCAAGAGATGAACAAAACTAGTCTTTGCCATCGCCCCCCTCCCCCACCCACACCCCTCCCCCTCCTTAACCACCACCCCCACCCCCCGGCCCCCACCCACGATTTTGTAATGCATCGTTTAATTTCCACACATTGTTCACGATCACTTTATCTGTTTTCAGGATGCCTAAATGCTGATTGAGGCAAATATATTAGTACCTAGCTTTAACATGCATGTGCATATGTATAATAATTTCGACTCAATACTGCGGCGGCGGCAAACAGATACTACGAACGGCAACAGCACTCAGCAGCAGGAGACTAAGACGGCGGGCACGGCACTGCAGTGACGGTGACGGGTACCGGTGTCACCCACTACATATAATGGTCGAGTCTGCGTGTCCGGTGTCGTGGCTTACCTACAAGCACGAAGGTTTTCTTGCGCAGCTTTTTGGAAAACTCTGCAGTGCGGTCTAGGAGGGAACTCCGCAATTTAAATTTTTAAAAACACGTCATTTCTTTCCATGCAACGACAATATTAGGACGCCTTTAGGGCCCAAAGGGGGCGCCCCAAATTTAAAGGTACAGGACAATGGGCTTGACCTGAATGGCCGCGTATGCTGGATACGGCTTTGCTCTGAAGGCTGAGGGGCGCCTTGTTTTTTCTTCAATCAATTGGGCGCCCAATCACCTGTGATCTTTAATGGGGCGCCTGCTACCTACGCTTTGCAGATCAGCATCCGTGGTGTTACTTGTGTGCCGAGTGCTCTGCCCCCTGGAAGGGGCACCATCGTTCAGAGGGGCGCCGAATGTTCTTGAGAGGTGCCAGTAATATTGAATGGGGGCGCCGAATGTTCTTGAGAGGTGACAGTAATATTGAATGGGGGCGCCGCCGGATGTTCTGAATGGGACGCCAGCGATAATGAATGGGGCGCCCACTCGCCTGTGAACTTCAATGGGGTGCCTGATACGTTTTAGAGACGTGTCGGTGGTGTTGAATGGCGTGCCGAGTGATCAAGAAGGGGCGACATTTTTTCGGAAGGGACACGTCATATACTCTGGATGGTGCGCATATAATACTGACAGGGGCGATGGCGGGATCTGAAAGGGCGCCACAGGGATTTATGTTAAGTATGCAATCCACTACCAGCTTCTGTTGCGTTGGAGGTTTGTGTGGGGCGCCGGTGCATGGGTCGTGGGTATTGGTAGTGCTGAAGCGCGCCTTATATACGTACGTTATCCGGTGCCCGGCGCCAGACGGCGCCGAGCACCGGACAGCTGAAAGGGCGCCACTTTGCCAGAGGGGGGGCTACTCCCGCCGCCCCCTGGATCCGCGCCTACAGTATTAAAGGGACCCTCCCACCTTCAAAAAAGTTTATGAATTGGCATGAAAGTGATGTCGCTCGGTTCAGAAAGAGCGAAAATGAATATATACCCAATTTCACCGAAAAATATTCACCGGTTTTCAAGATATTAGACTTTTACTTTTGTTTACTTTTTGGGATCTCCGCTGTTCCTAGCGACTTTATTTGGAAGCAATAGTTTGGCAGCTGAAAGTGCGGCACTTGTTGCGCGCAAAGCGGCATATACCAACGCGTGCTACAAAACGTCTTAGTCAAACACTTAAAAATCGTTACCTAGATATCTGCGTTGACGTCACACATTCAGAGGGGTATTCCTATGCATTAGCCCCTCTGAATCAAAATGCTGCAATTTTGAAATTCAATATTTCCGATTTAAGGCATTTCTCGGTGTTGTGAGTGCCGAAACCGGTAATTGTGAGCCAGGGACCCCATTTTGGCTATCTCAACTCAAATCTTATGTTAAGGTGGGAGGGTCCCTTTAACCCGCGCCCCACTGGGGGGGGGCTATTTATAGCCCCCCCCCTACCGTTTTTCTGCAATAACTTCCAAACCGCTTGACGTATCGACGCCAAACTTTCAGTACCTTAGGCTGCATCAATTTGACACCTTGTGTCAAAATTTGAACTTCGTACCTACTATAGGTCGGCCGGAAATGACGTCAGAGTGACGTCATGTTCGGCCGATTTCGACGCAAAACATTGAACCACGGCAATCGCTCCCAAGAGCTCAATTTTTAAGCTAGATCCAATTTCTTTGCATGAGGGGACTCAGAATAGACTGCGCTATCAAACTGCTATCTCAGATTTTTGAAATTTTGAAAATTTCGAAAATTTTATATAATAATATCCAAAATTTATATTTTTAGTTTTTTTTCAAAAAAAATTGACTTTTCGAAAAAAACCGGAATATATGTGATAGAATGCATTATTATGACTAACTCTAGCAAGTTTTAGCTAAATATCTTCAAAAATGGCCAAGTTTTACGCATTATTGCAAAAAATTCACAATTATTAATTTTTCAAATCAATTTTTCAGCACGTATTTGACATCGTACGCCAATATAAATAGCACCATCGTGTTCCTGAGCTCAAACTGCATCCAATAGACACCTTTTTTGTTGAAAAAGTTTAACTTCAAAATTTGACCTTTTTTGACCTGAAAGTGACCTAACATAAGCTAAATTCGACTCAAAATGACCTCGAATGACACAGACGACATCAAATTCGAAATCTCTGACCTAAATGGACCATAAAACATGTGTCACGTGACCGACGCATGATATAGTATTTTCGTGACCTGTGATAACCTGACCTTGACCTGAAAATCAAAGTACAAGTTTGGTACCCTCAGGGTAAATAGAGCATCTGTTCCCGAGTGTGTGATCCAAAAATGAGCCTGATCTGACTTGTAAGACGGCGGCCAGAGCCCAAAACGTGAACAAGCCAAAATGCTAATAATTTTTACTTTGACCTGACCTGTGACGTCATCGGTGACCTCGAGGTCAATGAAATAAGGTTTCGCTCGACAGTTTTTCCGGGGCTATCAGACGCCGTTTGAATTTTGACGATCGCCCAGTAGTTTCGGAGTTAGGAGGGGGGGGCTATGAATAGCCCCCCCCCCCCAGTAGGGCGTGTTATACGCAGACCCCAGTGGGGCGCGGGTTAAATGCGCACCATCCAGAGTATATGACATGTCCCTTCCGAAAAAATGTCGCCCCTTCTTGATCACTCGGCACGCCATTCAACACCACCGACACGTCTCTAAAACGTATCAGGCACCCCATTGAAATTCACAGGCGAGTGGGCGCCCCATTCATTATCGCTGGCGTCCCATTCAGAACATCCGGCGGCGCCCCCATTCAATATTACTGTCACCTCTCAAGAACATTCGGCGCCCCCATTCAATATTACTGGCACCCACTGGCGGATCCAGACTTGCGTTTTGGGGGGGGGGGGCCAACTCATGCAGGAGCCAAACCTAGGGTACCCCCAAATCCTGTTTTCTCATCGGATTTAGGCCACTTATTTTTCGTCACAGCCCTGACACTATGAATATTTTTTTTTAACTAAAAATAGAAATATATAAATGGTAGCCCACCCGACCCATGCCTTTATATTACTTTGTAAACACTTACTATTGCTTTTGTCGACCAGTTAACCCGCTTCGAGTCAGTGCTTGGGTCCCTTTGCGGGCCGGGAGGTGGTAAAACGGGAGGTGGTCTAACTCGGCTCCTGGGCCAGGCACTGATTGAACTGTGCTTCATTATCGCTTGAGGGAGGGGGCAAACGGGCCACTTTAGGCCTCTGGGAAGGGGGCATGGCCCTAAATGCCCCCTCCCTGGATCCGCCAGTGTAAGAGACCATTGGAGCTGCAGTTGAGTACCTCAGACGTCAGGGTATGTCCTCAGATGTATAGGACTCGCATGGAGACCTCTTATGCTATAGTGGACTGAAAGGACCCAAAGGAGCCTGTCTAGGGCTCCCGGAGATAGACGTGGGCCCTCAGGAGCCCGCCAGAGCCCCCAATGAGGGATAAGTGAGGGATACCAAGTGCCTGCAATTGCATATTGCATAAGCCATAACGCCATTACAAATCAATATAATATGTACCAGTGGCAGATCCAAGGGGGGCCACATGGGTCATGACCCCCCTTGGTGCCCGGGGGCACCACAGGCCTGTCAGGGGCACCACCGGCCTAGCAGGGGCACTACCAGCCCGCCAGGGGCACCACAGGCCTAACAAGGGCACCACGGGCCTGTGAGGGGCCCCACAGGCTAGGCTTGTCAGGGGCACCCCAGGTCTGTCAGGGACACCAGAGACCTGCCAGGGGCGCCGCCGGCCTTGCAGGGGCACCATGGGCCTGTCAGGGGCACCAGAGGCCTAGCAGGTGTACTACAGGCCTTACAGGGGCACCTTGGGCCTGTCAGGGGCACCACAGTCCTGTCAGGGCCCAGGGGCACCAGCGGCCTAGCAGGGGCACCACAGGCCTGCCAGGGGCACCACCGGTCTAGCAGGGGCACCACCGGCCTCGCAGGGGCACCATGGGCCTGTCAGGGGCCCCACCGACCTCGCAGGGGCACCACCGGCCTCGCAGGCATCACGGCATCACGCAGGGGCACCTTGGGCCTGTCGGGGGCATCACGGGCCTGTTGGGGGCACTTTAGGCTTGTCAGGGGCACCACAGTCCTGTCAGGTCCCAGGGGCATCAGCAGCCTAGGCCCGCCAGAGGCACCACAGGCCTGCCAGGGTCCAGGGGCACCACAGACCTACCAAGGGCACCACGGGTCTGTCAGGGGCACCTCAGGCTCCCGTGCCCCCCCCCCCGGATCCGCCAGTTATGCCACACCACGCGAAACACCGCCAACTCCCAGCTACCGCGCCATAAACACGTGCCAAGAAGTCTTTTTTGAAGGTCGACTCCACAGGTAGGTATCTTGACTCCACTCGCTCAACTTTTGACTGACCCTCACTGCTACCATATTGCTTCCATATTATGCTGTGGAAAGCTTTACTTCACCAAGTGGCTAAAAACCTCCATCAAGGTATATTTTCTTAGCAATTTTTCTTACGTTTTTTTGGGGGGGGCCAAACAGGCCACTTTAGGCCTTTGGGGGGGGGGGGACCATGGCCCCCGTGCCCCCCCCCTGGATCCGCCAGTGCTGGCACCTCTCAAGAACATTCGGCGCCCCTCTGAACGATGGCGCCCCTTCCAGGGGGCAGAGCACTCGGCACACAAGTAACACCACGGATGCTGATCTGCAAAGCGTAACCCGATCTATTGAAGATCACAGCGATTGGGCGCCCCATTAAGAAAAAAAAAACATGGCGCCCCTCCGCCTCCAGAGCAAAGGCGTATCCAGCATACGCCTTTCAGGTAGCAGGCATTCAGCATACGGCATTCAGGTCAAGCCCATTGTCCTGTACCTCTAAATTTGAGGCGCCCCCTTTGGGCCCTAAAAGCGTCCTCATATTATGTCGTTGCATGGAAAGAAATGACGTGTTTTTAAAAACTGCAGAGTTCACTCCTAGACCTTATTGCAGTTTTCCAAAAAGCCGCGCAATAAAACCTTCGTGCTTGTAGGTAAGCCACGACACCGGACACGCAGACTCGACCATAGTGGGTGAAACCGGTACCCGTCACCGTCACCAGTGCCGTGCCCGCCGTCTTGGTCTCCTGCTGCTGTTGCCGTTCGTAGTTATGTTTGCCGCCCCGCAGTATTGAGTCGAAATTAATATACATATGCACACTGGCGGATCCAGGGGGGGCCACGGGGGCCATGGCCCCCCCCCCCCCAAAGGCCTAAAGTGGCCTGTTTGGCCCCCCCCCAAAAAAAACGTAAGAAAAATTGCTAAGAAAATATACCTTGATGGAGGTTTTTAGCCACTTGGTGAAGTAAAGCTTCCCACAGCATAATATGGAAGCAATATGGTAGCAGTGAGGGTCAGTCAAAAGTTGCGCGAGTGGAGTCGACCTTCAAAGAAGACTTGTTGGCACGTGTTTATGGCGCGGTAGCTGGGAGTTGGCGGTGTTCCGCGTGGTGTGGCATCACTGGCGGCTCCGGGGGGGGGGGGGGGGGGGGGCACGGGAGCCTGAGGTGCCCCTGACAGACCCGTGGTGCCCTTGGTAGGTCTGTGGTGCCCCTGGACCCTGGCAGGCCTGTGGTGCCTCTGGCGGGCCTAGGGTGCCCCTGCTAGGCTGCTGATGCCCCTGGGACCTGACAGGACTGTGGTGCCCCCTGACAAGCCTAAAGTGCCCTCAACAGGCCCGTGATGCCCCCGACAGGCCCAAGGTGCCCCTGCGTGATGCCGTGATGCCTACGAGGCCGGTGGTGCCCCTGCGAGGTCGGTGGGGCCCCTGACAGGCCCATGGTGCCCCTGCGAGGCCGGTGGTGCCCCTGGCAGGCCTGTGGTGCCCCTGCTATAGGCCGCTGGTGCCCCTGGGCCCTGACAGGACTGTGGTGCCCCTGACAGGCCCAAGGTGCCCCTGTAAGGCCTGTGGTACACCTGCTAGGCCTCTGGTGCCCCTGACAGGCCCATGGTGCCCCTGCAAGGCCGGCGGCGCCCCTGGCAGGTCTCTGGTGTCCCTGACAGACCTGGGGTGCCCCTGACAAGCCTAGCCTGTGGGGCCCCTCACAGGCCCGTGGTGCCCTTGTTAGGCCTGTGGTGCCCCTGGCGGGCTGGTAGTGCCCCTGCTAGGCCGGTGGTACCCCTGACAGGCCTGTGGTGCCCCCGGGCACCAAGGGGGGTCATGACCCATGTGGCCCCCCTTGGATCTGCCACTGGTACATATTATATTGATTTGTAATGGCGTTATGGCTTATGCAATATGCAATTGCAGGCACTTGGTATCCCTCACTTATCCCTCATTGGGGGCTCTGGCGGGCTCCTGAGGGCCCACGTCTATCTCCGGGAGCCCTAGACAGGCTCCTTTGGGTCCTTTCAGTCCACTATAGCATAAGAGGTCTCCATGCGAGTCCTATACATCTGAGGACCTACCCTGACGTCTGAGGTACTCAACTGCAGCTCCAATGGTCTCTTACACTGGCGGATCCAGGGAGGGGACATTTAGGGCCATGCCCCCTTCCCAGAGGCCTAAAGTGGCCCGTTTGCCCCCTCCCCCAAGCGATAATGAAGCACAGTTCAATCAGTGCCTGGCCCAGGAGCCGAGTTAGACCACCTCCCGTTTTACCACCTCCCGGCCCGCAAAGGGACCCAAGCACTGACTCGAAGCGGGTTAACTGGTCGACAAAAGCAATAGTAAGTGTTTACAAAGTAATATAAAGGCATGGGTCGGGTGGGCTACCATTTATATATTTTTATTTTTAGTTAAAAAAAAATATTCATAGTGTCAGGGCTGTGACGAAAAATAAGTGGCCTAAATCCGATGAGAAAACAGGATTTGGGGGTACCCTAGGTTTGGCTCCTGCATGAGTTGCCCCCCCCCCAAAAAACGCAAGTCTGGATCCGCCAGTGCATATGCACATGCATGTTAAAGCTAGGTACTAATATATTAGTCTCAATCAGCATTTAGGCATCCTGAAAAACAGATAAAGTGATCGTGAACAATGTGTGGAAATCAAACGATGCTTTACAAAATCGGGGGTGGGGTGGGGGTAAGGAGGAGAGGGGTGTGGGTGGGGGGGGGGGCGATGGAAAAGACTAGTTAAGTTCATCTCTTGCTTGGACAGCAGTTGATTCGTGGCGATATTGTGCCAATGAACGCCGCTGCCAGGACAATGCAGCTAACATCGGCATTGCAGTCTCCATTATGCCCTATGAGGCAAACTTCGAGGCCTTTGAGGCAGACGCAAACGTTGAGCTAGGAAGCTGAAATTTTGCATACTTCTTATTGGGCCAACAAACAATGGGAAAACACCAGGGGAGCTGGTCTTCCAAAAACTTTATAAAATTTGACGGGGCCGGCTTATCTCTGCTCTCTGTAAGTGCGTCTAGGGACAAAGAGTAGTATGGGCAGATTGCAGAGAGTGCAAGCTAATGACAAATACCTGTAATTAATACAATGTATTGTCACGGGGGCCCAGGAACATTTTTGAAGTTGGGGTGCGAGCCCAAAATACCTGACATGACGCATATGAAATAGTAGCGTAGTCAAGGGGTCCCAGGAGGCACGTGCCCTCTAGTCCCCCCCCCCCCATCGGATTCAGAGGACCCCCTCGGGTCGGAGGGGCTCTGTGGATTTATATATTTCGTTTCAGAAAGGCCCCATAGGGCTCGTAAGTCGTAAGAGCACCTCGTGGGTCCAAATAAGCCACACTAAATTGTCCATGAGGGTTAACCCGGCACCACCTGGGCTATTTCCGTACCCACGACAGCCGGGGGGGGGGGGGGAGTCGGATCCGACCCCCCCCTGTTATCTCGAGAACCAATGGTCGTATGGAGCCCCGCAAGGCGGCGTTCGAAAGGTCTCTACGAGACCTTCCCAAAGCACTCTCAAGATTTTAAGATTGAGGTCAACTTTCGGGTCAAGGTCAGGTCAAAGGTCAAATTCTGGGGTTTTGCATGATTAGGCTTACGGAGAGCGGAATCGATAGCTGCTGCTCGAAACTCACCAAAAATGACCTCAAAGGCCTAGTGAAGGTACCATGTGCGTATAGGGGTCATACTAAGTACGGGTCAAGGTCAGTTCAGGTCAGGTCACGAGAGGTCACGGTTTTCACTTTTTACCACATGAGCGTGCGACACATGTTTTATGGCTTATTTTTCACGCCGAATCCGATGGTAATGGTTATATGTGAGACCAAGTCACTGTGCTGGTGATAAGTGTGCATTGAAAGCATACAAATTCGCTTATACCATGCATAACTAATTAACTAAACGAGGGCTAAGAAAAAAGTCAATTTTTCAACTTTTTATTTTTGACATAAAATGCATTTTTCTAGACGAGCTTTGTCCCAGGAATCTAGTGGTGCCATTTGTTTTTACATGGGATGTTCAGAAGTGCCTCTAATTCACGAAAATGCTTATGCCGTCACCATGCCATATGCATGTTGGAGCTATTTTTACAATTTGGGGGTCAAAAATCAAGATAGAAAGTTGAAATTTGAGACATCTAATGTTCTAGTAGAGCTCTATAACATATATTCCGGTTTTTTTGGAAATTCTTAAAATTTTGGCCTTTATTAGCTGTTTTCCAAAAATATAGTTTTTTTTAATTTTTAGGGGTGAAAAACAAATTTAATGGAAAATCCGAGATAGCCATTTTAAAGAACTCGTTGAGCTGCGTCTATTCATGTCCTTACTTTGCAATTTGCTTCAAGCCTTGATTTTTGGCGATTTTTTTAAACATTTACCACTTTTCGACTGAAAACGCCATGCAGTTACATCACTAAAATCGATTCTATATCTCATTTTTTTAAATGTTCTTACAAATTACACAGGAGGCGTCAAATTGATGGGGGAGAAGGTATGCCAAGTTTCAAGTTGATGGCGTAAGCGCTTCATGAGTTATTCAAGAAAAACGGAGGGGGTCGGATCCGACCCCCCCCCCCCCAGGCGGTTGCGGGTTAAACGCCGGCTTCTGAAGGCGCTGAGGGCCCTTTACCGGCCTCTGGTGGCCCCTTGCCTGCCTCTGAGAGTCCTTACCGGCCCAAGAGGGGCCATATCTAGGGCCTCACACCAACCTGTAATGGCCTCTCGCCAATTTCTCTGACGGCCCCATTACGACGACTGTGAGACTGAGGGCCCTCACTGGTGCTTCTGAGAGCCCACCGGCCACAAAGGGCCCTGCGGCACCAATTGGCCTCTGAGGGTCCACGCTGACTATATTTCGACTGAGAAAGACCTCACAGGTCTCGTAAGAGCACCTCATGGACCCCTAAGCAGCCACACTAAGATCTCCGTCAGGGTCTACGCCGGCTTCTGAGGATCCCATAACGGAGACCGTGAGGGCCCTCAGCAGTGCCTCTGAGGGTTCACTACCGGCACCTCTGAGAGCCCAACACCAGTGGTTCTAAGGGCCCACAAGGACACTACTGAGGGTCCCCACGCCAGTGCCACACCATTTATGCAACCCTATGTCGGTGGCTCTGAGGTATCCCACACATGCGCCTGTGAGGGTTCCACAAAACAGATCAAACGCCGGGAATGATCTGAAACCATCTCAAGCATATAGAATCGTGATTTCATGCACTCCTTGCAAGGTCCAGTGCTTTACATTTGCATTGTTGTCCTTGCGTGACGTCATCTGTGACGTCACAAGGGTAATCAACTTTTTTTTCAATAACTCCAGATCAAATTGAACAAGCGAACCGGGAAAGTCACAAATGGACTCAGAAAGACCTGCCGAATCGAATGACATGCAACATGACCTTACTCGACCAGCTTCGTGACCTGAGAGCTCTGACCTGACCTTGTCACGAGGTTATTGCCGTAAATTGACCTCACCCGAACAAAAAGTATATCACTCGATGCGCCTGAGCTAGGTGAACACGATGATGCCAAAATCGCGGCTCTACGGCCATTTTGGGCGAAGCTATTTATCAAAAACCGAGCCCGTGTTTGATGTCACTTGACCTGACCGGCTCAGAGGTCACCGGTTGACCTGAGCTCTTTAAAGTGGATTCCTACCAGTCACTCTGCATCGTACTCGGTCTCATGCAACCACTTAACCGCTAAATTCTAGTTGAATTAGCGGTGCATTAGCGAGGCGGGTTCAATCAACTCTCTCGGCCGGGGCAAATGTAGAAAGACGACGGTCCGGCGGGTGAATTTTGAGGAATTCTGAAGATTCGATCGTGTTCCCCACTCAATTCTGCGTAGGATGCCGGGTTCCGTATCTACGTAACTTGAACGTAACGGATGCGGCAGCCGCAAACGTAAATCGAGGTCCCGAATTCCCTAATCCCTATTCCTCAACACAACAGGCGTCGGCCGGTTCCTGGTCTGCGCAATATGGCCGCCACCGTTGGACACTACGGCCAATAGGGTTGAAGCGGCAGTGCTCCCCTGTGGGTACAACATTCGACGCGGCTTGACAAGACGAATGCGATGGTACCACTGCCGTAGCTCTAGGACCATTTTTGTCGAAGTTATTTTCGAAAAACTAAAACCTCATTTCGGGGTCGTTGACCTGACCTCTGACCTCAGGTCACCAAAACTATTTTCTATTTTTCTCTAGGTCAAACGCTACAAAGCCGTGCTAGTAATTTGTCTTTATCTCTAAAACTCTATTTTTAGCAGCTATTTGAAGTTTGCGTCTGTGACGCCACGTGACGCCAAGAATTGTGCTCGGACAGCATCTTCTTGAACTTCGATTTTGAGTACTTTGTACCTTCAATGAGGCTTAATAATGGCCGTTTTTAGTTATAAAATGAAGCAATGAATCTAATGAGGGCAAAATTTATTCATTTTTGCACTTTCAGGCCGGGCTATCCTGGCATGAACTTCGGCCAGTTTGTGTGTTAAGCCTATGGTGAAGGGAAAACTTCACTCCCGGCTGACGTCACCGACCTCGGCTACCAAATCAAGTCCGGTGGGGGTCGTATGGAATTATCTATACCTTGATTACGCACGCTCACGGTCATAGAATACTATGATCAAGACTATGATATGCGCACGCTTGCCCACGTGGTGGGGCACGACGAATGGCGCGCTCTATGCCGTGCTCTCTTATACGGCCTTGGCCGTGCTATGCCGTGCTCTATGCCTTGGCTTATGTCCGAAGTTCTCTATATCGTACCGTGATATACCGTGATGTCCGAGTGTGGTGGTGTTGGTATTTTATGATGTGACAGTGGTCCTTTTCGGTCGTTTTTCATCTAATCCTCACCTTGCATAAAGACGCACAATGAAGATAAAGTGAAAGGAGGTTGAGGTGTAAAGAAATTAAACCGGATAACCCGAACTTGAACATTATTGAACCGAGCATAGTGATAGTGGAGATTGACTGTTGGATAATGAGCTGGCCCGCAAGCACGTGGCGTTCTGCATCCGTGTTTTCGTACCTACCATGCCACCAATGGAATGACTGAGATCTCTAATCTGCTCAAGGTAAGTCAAGCCCTTCTGAACAGTATGCATTGTGCTTTTTCATCTCTTGCATGAACCGTCAATTGCAATTGCCTGACCCAGTCCTGTTTCAGTTGAATATTTTACTTGTGGTGGTTGCCCTGGCTTTGGGCCTAAGTAGCTTTGGTACTCAATATCAACTCACCTTGTCAACTCACCTTGTCGGGTTCCATCCACTACCACCAGTCGGCAAGGAAAAGGCTCGATGGATGGAAGGACGGGAGGAACCCTGCTTCATATGGCACGCCAGTTGACAATCTCAGGATACATCGCCATAACATGCACGCACATAACTGGAGTGTTGCGCCACCACTTAGACTAACATTGACTACATCGTGTTTTTACAATAGAATAGCAAATAGTAAAAAAGTGTTCATCATACAACTTACATATACCTACTCGACAAGTCTATCCGGAATAGCTCCTACTAATCCATGTTTAAATGACTGAAGGTCTGGGGCATTAACAACATCTGGTGGTAGGCTGTTCCAGATATATGTGGGACACCTGTCAACAATTGGTGACTTGGTTACCTACCAGGGGAAATAGGTTAAAATTAGAGCCCTATGTATTGATCCTGCCCCTCACTTAGGGGGTACTCCGAAGAGTGTGATCTTACGACAGTCCTTGTGCAGCATGCATTGCCTGTTTGATGGATTGATTGTATTACCAGAAAGTGAACTAGCTCTTGTCGGTATATGTCAAGATAAAGTCCTAAGAAGCGGGTCATACAATTGTCTGGATTATTCGCCAGCTGGCGACGCATGGTGGTGCTAGTAGAGCAGCACCATGTGACGTCAGCAGAAAACACCTTGAGCAGCTATGAAATGGGAGCGAGCACTACGGAAATATTGAAAGGCGATGGCCATGTACTGACTTTGGTCATTCAAGTACCACCGTACAAAAACCATACTGTAAAACGCCCTAAATTAGCCATTTTTCAGCTTCAAACATGACCCTAGGAAAAAAACCATCAGGATTTTTCTGATTGTCTGATGGTGCATGGAAATTGGCCCACTGGTCTGATGGTCTGATGGTCTGATGGTTTCTGATGGTTCAGGGGTCTGGTGGTTTGTGATGATCTGATGGTTTCTGATGGTCTGACAGTTCTGAAACAGTCGCGCCATCAATTGATGGCGCGACTGTTTCAGGAATTCTGATAGTCACTGTGCTCCTTGGCTGTGTTCTGTGGTTCCTGTTAATCCTGGAGGCGCTCCCTTTCAATCACTTTCTGAGCCCGTGGTGATCCTGGTGATAAAAGGTACGATTATGAACACCAATATATTTATACCACCACCAATTGGCGTACAATGAAATACAGTCCACGCTAGGCCGCAACTGGACGTTATCTTACAGCGCTTACAGCTTTTTGGCTTTGGTGCCGAGCTTCGACTTTGAGCGGTTCAGGTCCGCGATTTTTTTCACTTAGGGACTTCCGGACCTTCTTCTTGAGGTCGGCCTCCTCCATGCTCTCGTTTCGCGACCTAAGGTGGTCGCGATAGGGGAGAGTGGGGCAAGTCGCCCCCGTTAAGGAAAAACTGTTTTCACGGATAAGTATGAAGGCACAGATCTCTAAGTAAAAGATTTTCTGGAAGCACATTCAATTTACCACTTAATGCATCGCACATAAGTCCAGTCTATTCTAAATGTGTTAAGCAATTAACGTTTTTCTCGAACAAGTCATTTCGAGCATCTTACCCCGTGGGCGGGTAAGATGCCCACTCTATAGGGGTAAGATGCACATAATGAGGGCGTCTTAACCCACAGTGGTGAAATTTATGTTTTGATGTGCTGGGGCAGGAAAACGTATTGCTACTGTGTGAAGTACGCGATTTGGCAGGACTTTGATCATTTCCCAACGACTGAAATGACATATTAAATCAGCTTATAGGCAATATATCTGCATATGGCGCTGATACATCGGACGAGCTCGCAATAGATAGTTTTATAAACATCGTTCTTGTATTGAACAAATGTAAAAACAAACTGCGTTTGAGTCAAGTACCGGACCTCCCTGCTGAACATAAGCCCATGTCTTCAGCGTAAGAAACTCCATATGACATGCCAGATTGAGGCATCAAAGCTGCAACTATAATGGTGCAAGCCCCGGTTTTGTGACCGGTTCGCGTCACGATACCCGTAGTCGCGCCGCTCAGTTGCGGCAGAAGTCACACGTGTAACTTTCCCTCACGTCATTTGCATCTGTGCAGGGCACACACGCCCATCCTGAGCACCTCCCGCACTGAATCCATTCCTCACACGACCTTACAAAACGCATCCCACAGATGATACAGTTGACATCACTGTCTTTATCTGCAGCCATGCTTCCGGAGTTTGCTTCTTTCTTAGCCTTAAGTCTGTGATAAAAGGTATGTGATCCCTGTGTTCTTCCCCTTTCTGGCCGTTTTTCTTTGTGTGCACTCGAGCATCCTTTTCAGTGGCGAAGAAGTTAAAACGGCTACCCGCTCCGCCCTTCGCGACCTCTTCCTTTTCGGCCCGTGAGGAGTTGGGCATAGCGAGTTCAGCGTGCTACCGGCGCATACACCGGCAGCGGCAGCGGCCTCACCATCAGCGGGCGGCGCCGCCACGCCGCTGGGCCCGGCTCCTCCACCATCAGGGGGCGGCGCCGCCACGCCGCTGGGCCCGGCTCCTCCACCATCAGGGGGCGGCGCCGCCACGCCGCTGGGCCCGGCTCCTCCACCACCAGCGGGCGGCGCCGCCACGCCGCTGGGTCCGGCTCCTCCACCATCAGTGGACGGCGCCGCCACGCCGCTGGGCCCGGCTCCTTCACCATCAGGGGGCGGCGCCGCCACGCCGCTGGGCCCGGCTCCTCCACCACCAGGAGGCGGCGCCGCCACGCCGCTGGGACCGGCTCCTCCACCATCAGTGCGCGGCGCTGCCACGCCGCTGGGACCGGCTCCTCTACCGTCAGTGCGCGGCGCTGCCACGCCGCTGGGACCGGCTCCTCTACCGTCAGCGGACGGCACCGCCACGCCGCTGGGACCGGCTCCTCCATCGCGCTCGGGCGGCACTGTCGTGCGCTCCCCGCGGGGCCTGAAGCCATCCACCATTGGATTTTCATCTGGCTCTTCCTCTGTGAGACCCGCTGGTGCGAAATCCTCTTCTGTGAAGAGCATTTCGCACGGCCAGATACCAGACGCTCTGAAGCCATTGATAGCTCGCTCCATCGTCGCTGCCCTGGTGTAGGCGGTGCCAAAGATCTGTGCGACCTCGTACTCCGTCACGCGTCTGCTGGGATGGGCCCTCATCCAGCTGTCGGCGGCGCTGTTATAGCTGCTCTTAATAGCTTTGAACACCCCCACATCCAATGGCTGCATCCTGTGCTATGAATGTGGTGGGAGCGTTATGATCGTCACGCCGTGCTCTCGCGCCAGGTCGATCACCTCGATACGATATGCGTCAGGCGCGGCCAAGCCGCCAGACGCGACGCCAGCGCCGCCTATCGGTATTCGTGGGAACTAAAAGTAGCCGAGGCGCGGATTTTCAAAGAAAACGGTACAGCGTACCGAAGTCGAGCGTTAATACAAAAATGTCGGTATCTCACACCATAGTTTGCTAATCTGTCTACGCATTGAAGCCCTGCTCAACTAGATTGGCGAAATATTCGACCCGGGATTCGAACGTAGAAGAAAAAAATATATGATGACCTGCTCTAATCTACGTCTATATTATGTGTAGTTAATTAATTTTGGGACCTCTTACAAGAAATGTCACTGTACTGTGTAAAAGGCAAGAACATTTTACACATTTTGTGCTATTTTCAGTCATATATCTAAAAAATTCGACCCGGGATCCGAAGGTAGAAGGAAAAGATATGCAGTTCCCTCCTGGTCCTATAAACTTTATTAAGTATAGTCAATGAACTTTGGGACTTCTGATTAAAAATGTCACTGTGCTGTGTAAAAAGCAGGTATATTTTATACATAATGTGTTATTTTCAACCATATATTTTAAAAAAGTCGACCCGGGATTCGAACGTAGGAAAAAAAGGGTGTGATGATTTATGCCCTGCCCGAGTCTGACTAGGGATATTATGCCGTTTAGTCACTAATGTATGGGATTGATCGCTTTAGGATGTAGATGGCAAACGCATTTTACGTTTTTTTGAGCCATTTTTAGCAGCATACCTTAAACAATCGGCCCAATATTTTTCCTTCTAAACATGTATACTTGAACTTAACTTATTGCAGAAACCTATGTTTCTTGGCATTGCCATTCTTGGCATGGAGAGAACTTGGCATTGCGTCCACGCCAACAATGATTTTGAAACACATGATAAGCTATTACCTTCATAATTGGCTTTCATAATACATGACTGACTAAAATCTGGAAAGTTTTCCACTGACCCTTATCGTCTGACTTCATACATGGCGCCGCCACAAATACCCGTGTGGTGTAATTGATCCCCCGTTATTTCCGTCAGTAGGTAACTGACAAGACAAGATGTCTACAGCCCCGACTTGTAGCAGCTCTTTCTCATTAGTCATCACTGTCAGTTTAAACGCACAACGTATTAATTAATAGTTCATAAATAAAAAATGTCGTGAAATAGTATGGAACAATGCACATGTTTTGACAATGGCAGTCAAAAAATGCATGACACTTCAACCACACATCCAACGCCACATTATTAAAAACCAGTAAACGAATGGACATCAACACTGTCGGTATATTTCAATATTCGTGCGCTTGCAATATTTACGCTACATCCATTGCCACTTGTAATGTCGTCAAGCTCGATGATCACGAAAGAGCACAGTTTCAGAGAGGCACATTTTCCAGAGGATACAGAATTCTTCTCCCATGATTTTGAAGGACTTGCCGAACGCCGTTAGTAAAATTTGTCGTGGTAAGGAATGTTGACGTGACAGAATGATTGAGTTTTTCAACGTGCTGCTGAGTGAAGACGTTCAGGCATCCCACACGAGCCACGATATCCCCACAATGAAAAAAACATAATGTAGAAATAGGGTGTCACCATCGCCGACTGAAAGACAGATATATACATTTTCATGAGGCCCAAGCATTCGCGTCTAACTTCTTCATCGTCAGCGCTTTTACGTAGAACCTCCAGTGCCTTGTCATATTTAACGAGTACTAGCCGAAGTAGAGTACCCCGCTTCTGACCAATGATATTCACAAGGACATCGGACGACACAAGATAATTGAGAATTTTGACGCGATCCTTCGAGTCACAGTTTTGGAACTCAATTTTTCCACACATATTCCAAATTCCGGGATGGGTGGACTTTAGCGTATTTCGTCTTTCGGTGGACTTGAAAACTACGCATGCTGGGAGGATGACTTTTAGATGGCAGCACACGTCAGGTAGGTAGCAAGAAAATATCAACTGGCCGCTGTCCTATGGCGGTTAGTTTTGATGTGGTAGCCGGTCGAATTTGGGTGCAAAAAAGCGTTTCGGTGGACTGTACTTTTAGGTGGACATATTTTTTTTTGTCTTGAGATAACGGTATAAGTGGACATTTTTTTTTGCTTTGAAATGTAGTGCATAGGTGGACGTACATTTTTGTTTTTAAATTGCACTTTAAGTTGGCATATTTTTTACGTGCTTTATTACAAGCGAGCCAGCGGAGCGAGCGAAGCAAGCTTTCGTAGAATGGCGGAAAATTCTGAGTATGAGCAACTTGGCAATGTATTTCAATGCGTCAACGACCAACGTTGAAGTGTACTACACGTGCGCACGTGGAGGGTGCCGCTTCCAGATCTCAGGAACGGCTGGACCGATTGTGCTCAGATTTGATACACCGATAGCGACCGGTTGGCAGGGTGCCGTGCAAAAGTCAGTTGGAAATACCCCCACTCAGTTTCGCACTTGCAGGGCTCATCCTTTTGCTCGCTCGCGTATCGCCCCGAAAGGCGTCTTACTGGTTCATTAACCCGCTCGGCGTTTTCACGCCCCCCCCCCCCAGGTTTTCGCTGACATCTCAAAAACGGTTTGGCACAGCTTATTATACGTCTTTTCCGTACAGGCTTTGAAAATTTTAGCTCCAGGTCATCAAAGGTCAGGTCACCAGGTCAAGTTAAGTGAACCAACCCCCGAAAATAAATTCAAACACGCGCCCTGACCATAAGATACACGGCCCCACGGCCCCAGAGTTGGGGGGGGGGGCAAGCTGCCCCTACTGCCCCCTCCCCGGTTCCCGCGCCTATGTTTGAGGTCATATTATTCATCATTCGACGCGTCTTGATGAGAGAAATGCAATGGTGTTTGAAATGTAGACGGGTCCCGCCTCGCCAACCCGGCTCCGACACGCAACCTTCACAGACGAGCTTGTATTCCACAACCGCCGCTCGCGCCGGCCAACCAGGACTCTCTGAACATGCGAGCGACAACAAACCGAAGAGACATCGGAAATTAAGGTACTAGGGCTGCAACTAAACAGAAAATAAAGGAACAGCGCCGTAAGTTATTATGACAATATAAAATAAATACTTAAATACGTGAATTAATCAGATATAAAATCGGACAAGTGACATCGCAGAAAACAATAAGAAACAGACGAGAAGCCGGTACGAAATCAAACGGTGCGAATAAATCGACCGACTATACCCGACCCTCTTAACGAAAAGAAGCGAACATCGGCAACAAGCAACATTAAATTCGGAGATAGCACATATCAAAAGGCAGAAGGCGACGCAACACAACGGCGCGTGGCACTCCGTCCGAGCGCGGCACTCAGGCCACGGCAGTGAGCGGCACTCATGGCAGAGCGCAGCAATCACCACGCTGCGCGCGGCAGCCACCGTCCGAATACGGCACGCTCAACAGCGCGGCGCGCGGCACCCACCGCGTACGCAGCGCTCGGCACAATCACTGCACAGTGCGCGGCGCCATCACTGCAGCGCACGGCACCGCGCAGGTCGCGGCACCCTCGCCGCGGCCACGATCACGGGACCACGGAGGGCCCAGCCACGGGAAGCACGGCCGCAGAGCACGACCGCAGAGCACGGCCGCAGAGCTCGGCCGCTGGCAGCTCGGCCGCGGAGCTCAGCAGCGGGCAGCTTGGCCGCAGACGTCGCAACCGTGGAGCACGGCCGCGGACAGCACAGCCACGACAAAACTGTGAACAGAACGCATGAAAATAACCATGTCCTTTAGCACCGCTCAGCACTCCATTGAGACCACGCTGGACAGATTCGCCGATTTGAGGCGCTGGATGGCTGCATGCCATGTCGATCGGCGCGTTCCGTCAACAGAACAGCCAGACGGGCGTCCCCAACCAGCTTGCCACGACATTTCTTAACAATTCGCCAGCAACGACCACAGCAAAATCGCAGCAAAAATTATCAGTTAGCAACTGATCACGCGGCTCACATCACAAACGATGCACGATGAACACATATTTACAAAGACCTTAATTAGGGACAGGATCGGTTAGGCGGTCTCGACGCTCTCTCAGAGCACTGCAGGGCCGGCACCGGAGCTACTGACCTCTGTGCGTCGGTAGACACAGCAGCAGCTTGCCAGCCAGGAACCTCCCGGGCAGCGTCGACCACGCCAGACGGCGCAGGACTCGCCGGAGGAAACTCGTCGCCGGCGGGGTTGTTGTTGTTGTTGTTGTTCCCCCTGGGACCTCCTTACGGAGGACCATAGCCGAGAGGCTCCCTATGGCGAAGGTAGCCGGCCTCCAAGGCAGCCACCAGGTCGGCGTCCCGCAGCCGCGACGGGTCGACGTAAATGCTGCCAGTTAGCCGCAGGCGGGCGCCAGCGAGGGCCGGGCAGCGGAGCAAGACGTGCTCCGGCACGTCCGCCTCCTCCCGGCACACGGCGCAGAGCGCCGCGGGGCACCGCTTATCGGGGCACTGCAGGCATGCCACGGAGGGGTGGCGGCCGATCCGGTGCAGGTATTGGAGCGAGCGGCCCCAGTGGCCCGCCCTCAACTGGTGCACCGAGATGGCGGCCTCTCGGTCCTCTCCGGGGATGGGGAGCGGCAGGGTGCTCCCGAAGATAGTCTTAAAAAAGGAGTCGGGCCAGTTTTCGCGCCACTGACGTGTGGCCGTCCGATGAACTGCCCGTGTCAGGGACCGAGCGTCCGAGGGCACGGCGCCCTGGGGCAGGGTGGCCGCTTGTTTGGCCAGGGCGTCAGCGCGCTCGTTCTCCGCCAGCCCGCAGTGAGCAGGGACCCACTGCAGGGTCACCTGCCGGCGCTCGGCAATGTCCAGCAGCGTCCTCCAGATCTCCGCGCCGATAGTGGTGGTCTGGGCGGCCGCTCCCGCGCTGAGGAGGCTCAGGGCGGCTCGTGAGTCAGAGCACGCCACCAGCGGGGCGGGGGACGGCTCATCCCGGACTCGCTCCAGCGCCGCCCTCAGGGCGAACAGCTCCGCACGGGTGCTGGAGCAGAGGCCTCCCGCCGCCACCTCCACCTCGAGAGTCTCCCCCGACGCGGTAAAGATTACGGCGCCGCCCCCTCCTCGCCTGACCCCAGCGTCCGCAGAGCCGTCGGACCAAATCCACGTGGCCTGGGCTGGGAGCGCCGCCAGGTGCTGCCGCGCGGCCTCTCGTCGCGTCTCGTTGGAGGAGGCTCGACGACCGCCGGGTCCCACGTCCAGATTGAAGGCGATCGGGCGGCAGGTTGTCCACGGGAGGAGGGGAACCTCGAGGCGCGGCTCCACCGTCACTCCATCAGCGCCGATCGCCCCAGTTGTCGCCAGCCGGTGGTAGACCGCAGTCGAGTGGGTGGGTCGGCGTCCGCGACGCGGCGAAGAGGGTCGTCCTCCGGCAGGGCGAGCGCTCGGCAGAGCGTTCGCGCGGCCAGCGTCTTCCTGGTGGACCATGCTGAAGGGATGCCTGCCTCGGCCAGCAGGGGATCCCTGGGGGTGGACCGTGGGCATCCGGTCACCACCCGGGCGGCCGCCAGCAGCTCGCGCTCCACCAGCTGAACGTGTGACGGGGACGCGGCCGGGAGCCAGGCACCCGCCGCGTATTCAAGGGCTCCCCGGACATACCCGTTCGCGACTGTCCTGAGCTGCGCCTCGCGGAGACCCCAGGTCCGGCCGGTCATCCTCCGCAGCTGTGCCGTCCGCGGCCGGACCTTCCGCCGCAGAGAGTCGCAGTGGTCTTTAAAATGTAGAAGTCTGTCGAAGGTCACCCCCAGAAGATGTAGGCTGGTGCCACCGGTGACCTGCGTGCCGTTCACCAGGAGTTGCACGCCACGCTCGCCGGCGGGGTCGGCGGGAGCCGCGAATCGTTCGGCCCCCAATGGCGAGACCGCGACATGTACGAGTCGCCGCCCAGCGCCGCATACCGCGGCGGCGACGGAGACCGCGGACACGGCGGCTGTGCGCCATCGTCAGAGCCGGGCGACATCACTGCAGATCTGGTGACTGACGTGCCATTCGCATTCTTGCACCACTGCTGGGTCAATGTGCATGCCTGTGAATCAAGAGATATAATATCAACGTTTGTTCCAGAACACATCTTTCCATTCATGTAGAACGGATCATAGAGGTCTTATATACATAGAGATGCCCTGACGCTTATTATACTGCCGTTTCATTGGAGGAATTCAAGTTAGGGAATGTGAGCTGAATCATCGTGCGAGCTTGATTTCACGACTTTTAAGTGACAAATTTAGCTTTACTTTGGATTTATTTCCCCGAAGGAGGTTTCCGAAAACGAAATAGGGTACGACTTTACTGAAATATTTTGACGACAGTGATGGTCGATGACCTTTGAACATCTCATTTTACTCGTTTTCTACCAAGGAGAATGCTGATACCATCGATCACGAGTGTAAAGCAGTCAGACGGCAGAAAATAAAGTGTTTCGACATTGGATGGGCATCTTCATGTAGATAAAATATCTATGGAACGAATGACTTAGAGATAATGCAGGCAGTTACACCAGAACAAGAGACACAAAGTAAACAAGCTGATAATTATTCACTGGCCTTGACATACCTAGAATGTACTGTACATTGCAACCCGGGTCACATTTTGTTATACGATCTACAAGTTCCGATGATGAAGTTCGTTCAGCATGTGAATTCAACTACGCAATTTAACCCTCGCCCGCACATGCCACTTTCCCATCCTAGAACGCACATGGGGGGGGGGGGGGGTTGCCACCCCCGCGCCATTTCGTTCCTGCTGGAGATAGAGCTTCGCGGTAAAGACTAAAAAGATTTTTTTGGGAAGAGACGAATCCAATGATACACAGTTTTACCTTCTCAGGTCAGTCAGTGACCTTCCAGGTCAGGTCAAACTAAAAAATGTTGCTGTTTGGGGTCACCGTTGGATATCAAGTGCGCTGCTTATCATATACCGATGACGTTGACGTATTGTGGTGCCAAGCCAGCAAGAACCTCTTTGTTACACTATCCGACTAGGTTTTGGCTGGCTGAGGCCATTTCAGGTCAAGTTAGGTCAAGGTCACTGATATGTGTTTGTATGTCTGTGGGTTTGTGTGTCTGTACAACCTAGGTCATCTAAAAACATTGCGTTTTAGGCAAGCTGAATTTACCTTTCGTGAAGTTCTTTGACTGTATTTTTGGTAAATGTTCGAGAGAAAACGTACTGTGCCGCGGAGGAGACGGCAGCGATCGGCGGGCTCAGCCGAGCCTCGCCGCCCACGTGGTGTACTGGGGCCCGCGTGGTCATCTGGGGCACATGTGTGCGATGACCGGCCCGACGCGCCGGGCCGGCCGCCGCCGGCCGGCTCGGCAGTTCGCGACGCGACGACGACGGCGACGCGGCTCCGCCGGCGCAACGGCGCCGGCGTCGTACGATACGATTAACGTGCATTGTGTGGTGAATATTCAAGAAATAGACATTCATAAAAGAACTCTTTTGGTCCTCCGGTTAATGAAACGATTCGATCAGATACGCAATTATTAGTGAACTCGACGATTACACGAACACTTTGGTCTGCCGTGCTGGATCAGAGTGAACGATCACGATTCACACGAACATTTTGGTCCTCCGGGCCGGATGTATGTGAACTAGTGAGTGAATGGACGTACAGTCCGGACGCGAGTGCAGTGAAGGAGTGATGTCAGACGCAAAATCCGACGCGAAATCGAACGCCAGGTCGGACGCAAGGGCGGTCGCACAGTGTGACGCGAAATCTACGCGCAGCTCGCGGACATGCCATACCCGCAGCGAGACCTTCGGCAGCGCAGCGTCGTCCACCATCAGCGCAGCCCGCCGCCGAGCCGCGCTGAGCAAACTCGCAGCGAAGCAGGGCCAGCGAGCGGCCGCGGCAAAGGTGGAGCTGGCACGGCAAGAGGCGGAGACGCAGGCGGAGCGGGCGCGTCGCGAGGCGGAGACGCAGGCGGAGCGGGCACGGCAGGAGGCGGAGACGCAGGCGGAGCGGGCGCGGTAAGAGGCGGAACTGGCACGACAGCGGGCAGCTCTCGAAGCTCAACAGTTCGCCGACGAAGCGGAACGCCGTCAGCTGGAGCTGGAGCTGCTCGAGGAGGAGGAGTATGACCACCAGCCATCTGCCGTCGACCGTCAGGCTCTAGCTCGGCCTGCTGCCGCAGCTCCAAGTGAGCCAGCCGCCCAGCTGCGTGAGCCGCTGCAGCCGGGTGACAGGTCCTCAAGCACCCGGGACTGGGTGGAGCAGTCCTCCCAGTACGGACAACTGGTGAGCGCGCAGCCATACGACGACCGTCACCAGCAGGAAGCACGACGTCCGCTACAGCCCGTGAGACAGCAAACGACTCCACAGCTGCCTCGAGTGACCCTGGATAAGTTCAGCGGCTCCGCTCTGGAATGGCCGAGATGGATCGCGCTGTTCAGGGCTCTAGTGCACGATCGAGACGACCTGACTGACGTCGAGCGCCTGACCTATCTCCAGGCTCATCTCACCGGGCCGGCCAAGGAATCAGTGCGCGGTATGTTGTGCGACTCTTCTCTGTACGGTGAGGCTATGCGTGAGCTAGAGGAGGAGTTCGGTGACCCTGCACGGGTCATTCACGCGACGATGAAAAAACTGCTCGATTCGCGGCCGGTGAAATATGGTGATATGTCGGCTGTGACAGAGTTGTCACGTGACCTTCGCACCGCGGTTCGTGTGCTACAGTGCCTTCACTACGACGCGGACATCTCGGCTGCCACCAATGTAACAGCCGTGATCTCCAAGCTTCCTGCTGCGCTGGCTTTGAAATGGGGCGAGCACTCTGTGCACAACGGACTCGTCCGCCCCACGCTCCCCGACCTGGACAGCTGGCTGCGCGGCTACGTGGCTGCTGGGCGTGCGTCCCTGACCCTGACGGGCCACCAGCAATCCAAGGCCGAGGTCAACAGTGGGGAGAGCCGGCAGCGGCGTGTTTACGCGACTGCGCTAGCGCCGGCCGCGCCCCGAGAGGTCGTAAAACCGAAAATTAGTGCAACCAGTAAAACGCCTTTTGGGCGACCAACGGAGCGAGCGAGAGGATGGGCCTTCCACGTGCGAAATTGCGAGGGGTTACCTCCAACTAACTTGTGCACTGCACCCTACTAACCGGTCTTTAGCGATGTGCCAAATTTCAGCGCAATCGGCCTAGCCGTTCTCGAGATCTGGAAGCGGCACACTGCACGTGCGCACGTGCAAGCGGGGTCCAAACTGACTTTTGCACGGCACCCTACTAACTGGTCCCCAACCGTGTACCAAATTTGAGCGCAATCGGCCCAGCCGTTCTCGAGATCTGGGAGCGCCCCCTGCACGTGCGCACGTGCTGTAGCACCCCAACCTTAACACATGCAGATGAATTATCTGATGGAGACCTAACTGTGTACCGAGTTTCAATTCAATCGGCCCAACCGTTGTGCCGTTATTGAGGTTGCAATTTTGGGGGTTCTTAAAAATGTCCAACTTTACCACGCGCCACGTGCGGTGGTTGGCAAGAACGCATGGTGGCCATCACACCACAGAACTTTTACGTCCAAGTGACATTCAGTAAAGAGTCCGCTTGTCAATCGGATGTCCCGTTCCTAAGATATTAGCTTTTGAAGAGCGTCCCCACGGCCGGCCGGCCGGCCGGCCGCTCATACTCAGGATTTTCCCTTAATTCAGTATGAGACTCCGCTCGCTTCGCTCGCTCCGTAATAAAGGCAGCGCCGGTCGCGAGTGAGGACGCATGTGTATTCTGTCAGGGGACACATGTCGTAGAGCGCTGTGACAGGTTCCTACAGCTGACAGCGAGCGAGAGAGCAGAGGTTGCCGGTTGTAACGGACTCTGCTTCAATTGTCTCGCGCGAGGTCACATCAGCGCCGCGTGCCCGTCCGGTACAAACTGTGGACACGAGAGCTGTGGGAAACGTCACCACACGCTTCTGCACAACGGAGGCCGTGTGTTTCCACGGCGCAGTGCTGCCGGCAGCGCGCCGTCACCAGTGAAACATGTCGGCACTGCGGTGGTCGAGCCACCCTGTAAGGTGCTGCTGCAGACACTGCCGATAACGGTGCATGGTCCTGCTGGGCGCTGCACGACCCACGCGCTTCTCGACCTCGGGAGCCAGGTAACGCTGGTGACCGAAGGCCTGAGCGTCCGTCTCGGCATCTCTGGACCCATTGACAGTTCGGTCCTGAGTACCATAAACGGAAGTGAAAGACTCAGATCACGCCGTGTGTCCTTCGTGATCGAGCCTGTCAGCAGCGGTGGCACACGTCACGAAATACGGAACGCCCAAACGACGCCGAAGCTGAGTGTGTCAAATCACGCCATGGACTGGTCACGGGAGAAGGGCAAATGGCCTCATCTCGCTGACCTGGATCTGCCGAGTGCGACTCGAGGTCCAGTAGAAGTACTTCTGGGCGCTGACGTCATAGAACTGATCGTGGCACGTGAGGTGATCAACGGACCACCGGGTGCGCCGTGCGCCGTGAGAACACTGCTCGGCTGGACGGTCACCGGCCGCGCGCCGGACAGTCAACAAGGACGTGCACCATATCCGTGTCAGCGAGGAAACCCAGGACGCTTCGGAAGTGACTCGATGGCAAAACGTGCCAGGGTCACTGAACTCATCGAACATAGGCAGCCGAGGCTGCTCGGTGGCTGAGGCGGCACCGGGCGAAGAGTGGGGCCAAGGTCGCGCCGTCCAGTCGCGCCGTCCTCAGGACCGGCCCGCCACGCCGCCCCGCCCGACAGAGCGCCCGAGAGACGAGGAAACGGCCGAAATGAGAGCACCAGCCTGCGTCATCAGGGGAGCGGAGCCGGCCATAAACCCCAGCCGGTTCTCATCGTGGCTCAGGCTGCTGCGTGTGACAGCGTGGGTGCGCAGGTTCGCTTACAACAGCCGCAGCCGGGCAGCAGCTGATCGGCGGACGGGACCGCTGACTGCTGAAGAGCTGAGAGAAGCTGAGCGCGTCTGGCTGCTCAGCACACAGGCCGAGCATTTCGGCGATGATATCGCCGCTCTCCAGCACGGAAGGCGGCTTCCCCCGAACAGCCAGCTGCACCGGCTCAACCCCTTCCTGGACTCGAGCGGCCTTCTAAGAGTCGGGGGCCAGCTGCGCCACGCTCAGCTAGACTTCAAGGTCAAGCACCGGGTGATTCTACCTGCACGCGGAGACATCACTCGGCTGATAGTCACCGATCGACACAAGAAGCTCTCCCATTCTGGCGCAGAGCACGTTTTGACTCACCTGCGGCACCAATTCTGGGTCATCAGTGGCAGGGCCGCTGCGGAGCGGTACACACCTGCCTGCATGCCGTGCCGGAAACGGTCAGCCCAGCCAGCGCCGACGCCGACGAGTGACCTACAGCCTTCCAAGTGGGCAAGCCGGCCCCGGGCCGCACCTCCGGACGCTCACCACACGGGTGAAGTGACGCGCAGACCCGGCAGACGTGCAGCTCGACGAATTAGCGCTGGTGACAAAGGACAACCTGCCTCGCGGGCACTGGCTATTGGAGCGAGTGGTGACCGTGTTCCCTGGCGCCGACAGCCGACTGCAGGTGGTCAAAGTGGCCACCGCCACTGGTCGGAAATTCGGAATAGGCGGTCGGTCTCTGGTCTCTGCCGTCTCGAGCGCGACGGTGACGGACAGTAAATGGACTCAGAGTGGTAATGTGCGCGTGTGAGACGACTGAGGTGAGTCGTTTACGACCCCTCTGTGCCGCCGGCGAGTAGTGTCGGAGTCTGGCCATCTATTAGTGTTTACTGCGTCCGCCATTCGCGGTGTTAACGTGTGCGTGTGCGAGAATGAGTCGTTCATTCTGTGCGCCGGTCATATGTGTTTGGTGTTTAGCCATTAGCCAACAGCTGTGAGCCGTCCGACAGTCGCCAGCGTTCACACTGTCGCAGTGTCGCTCCTGGCTCATTTAGCCGGTTGGTCTTGTACGAGTTAGAAGTTTACAGCCTTAGAGTGTAGCAGCCTTAGATCGGGACCGACGCGCGGCGCAGCCGACGTAGTTTACAGTCTTAGCTTTAGTGGTCGTTTATTGCTGTACGATACAGACAGAGACACTGCCTGCGAGCAGCTGTTTGTTGTTTCGCTGTTTTCTCTCTTACGTTTAGAATTTCCGCGAGCGAGGCGAAAATCCGGGCCGGCCATGTTCGAGAGAAAACGCACTGTGCCGTGGAGGAGACGGCAGCGATCGGCGGGCTCAGCCGAGCCTCGCCGCCCACGTGGTGTACTGGGGCCCGCGTGGTCATCTGGGGCACATGTGTGCGATGACCGGCCCGACGCATGCCGGCTCGGCAGTTCGCGACGCGACGACGACGGCGACGCGGCTCCGCCGGCGCAACGGCGCCGGCGTCGTACGATACGATTAACGTGCATTGTGTGGTGAATATTCAAGAAATAGACATTCATCAAAGAAGTCTTTTGGTCCTCCGGTTAATGAAACGATTCGATCAGATACGCAATTATTAGTGAACTTGACGATTACACGAACACTTTGGTCTGCCGTGCTGGATCAGAGTGAACGATCACGATTCACACGAAGAGTAAAAGTTTCTCATTTTATGATCTAATTTAATAGGGACACATAAACAATCGGTGCACGCATCAGTATAGTATTAACCTTAAGTATTTACCTTAAGTAAAGGTCACGAAGGTGAAAACAAACTCTGACAAGCGTTATCAAGCATCAGATCAATAAGATCGTGTACCTGTGCCGAGCTGTGCCAGGTCCTGTGCGGTGGCGGTGAGCTGCTGGTCAAGTGCTCCTGCTGGCGTCAGGAACCGTAGCGCCTACTTGACGTCGGAGCCGGCTGCCTGTTGGCCGTGGCCGAGCCGGTGGGTCGCTGACACGGCCAGCCGTAGCGCCGACTGCATTTGACGCTCCTGGCGGCCACACAGACAAAACACTATGACCCAACACAGTGATAGGGCACACGAGGACCGCTGGTGGCAGTGTGACAGAGCAAACACAACCGAAAGTACACAACAGAAAGTACTAAGGATAAATATCTCGATACCTTACGAACTCGCCCTTACGAACAGAGGTACCTTACGATACCTTATATACCTTATACCTTACCTTATACCTTACCTCGATACCTTACGAACAGAGGTCTCGCCCTCCCGCAAACTTCGTTCCCCAAGGGTCGTGTTTAAGGGGGTTTTGGGGGGTTAAAAGGCCAATATTTTCCCAAATCGGCGTTTTTGGAAGAAATATCGCTATATCTCAGAACTTATAACAGCTAGAACAAATTTTAGGAAGCCATTCAAAAGCTTGGAACAAGCCCAATCGAACCCTATACTTAACTTTTGCTTAACCTGAACCTCTTAAGTCCTGTAGGTCACAAAAGGTCACAAGGTCGCGATTTTACTCATGCAGTTTTTTTGCTTATAACTTTTGATCTATTTAAGAGAAAGATAAACGGCAAACGCCATCGTGCTCAGCTTGCTCTTGCGCATCGAATGATATACAATTTTACTAGCTAAGTGTACTTAAGAAGTTAAGCACTACTTAAACACTTACATACTTAAGATGGCCAAAATGCTTAATATTGCATAGCATTCGATTCGTCTCGTCGAGCTGAACACAATGAGCCTACGCTAAAAGCTGTAGCTTAATTAGGTGCAAAGTTATAGGCGAAAACGTTACTTGACCTTAAGGTCATTGGGGGACCCACCCATAAGTTAAGGTCATAAGGCTAAAGTGGGTCTTAATTTCATTAAAGGTGACCCATAAGATAAAAAAATGCTAAAACTGAGCTGAAAACCATTTGGGATTGAGAGAGTCTTCAAGCTTTGGCCTATTGACAATACACCATAATCACCATTGGACAATACACCATTGGTCATGACCATAAAATGTCTTTGAATGACCTAGTTAGGCGCGGGAACCGGGGTCCGGGGGGGGGGGGGGCTAGCGGGGGCTGAGCCCCTCCAACTTTTCGGCTGGGGGGCTCATTATGTATTTGAGCCCCCCCCCCCTCCTCACAGCTGGAGGAATCAAAATCGGAAATCTACCAACATAATTTCATAGATTCATACAGAGGCACAGGAACCGGGGGAGGGGGCAGTGAGGGAAGCTTGCCCCCACAACTCTGGGGCTGTGGGAGCAGTGCCCCACAATTTTTCATGAGACCAGGAACTGTTAGGGCAGCTTGTCCTCCCCAAATTAGGGGTTGTGGGTCACAAAGCATGTAAGTTAAAAATCCACCTTCAATTTGTCCAGTTGGAGGGGCTCAAATAAATTAAGAGCCCCCCCCCCAGCCAAAAAGTTAGAAGGGCTCGGCCCCGCTAACCCCCGGTTCCCGCGCCCGGCGCCACTGCCTATAACCTACACTTATAAACATGGTGTTTTCCCCTAAACTGGATTCAGATTGGGATCCTGAACACAAGTACATACTTCAAACAGGTTAGTGCACAATGTAGGGCAGCCCTGCATTTTGTTGAATTGATCAGGAGCCAGAGTACCTACATCATTAATTGACCCCGAGGCCTGAGATCTCAGTCGGGGAAACTATGGTAAAATCTGCTATTTTTAGCAGTCTGCTATTTTTAACAGAAATCTGCTAAAAATGGGTGCGCATGTGACGTCATCGTACCCAAATATAGCAGATTTGGGTACGGCCCCATACAAAAGCAGATCTGCACCCTAATTGAAGCAAATGCACATCAAATGCCTGGCAGATTCATGATGAGAATAGTGCTGAGAGTGATCTCTGCTATTTTTGTTCAGATCTGACTATTTTCAAATTCATTATTTGAAAATAGTCGGAACTGAACAAAAATAGCAGAGGACATTCTCAGCACTATTCTCATCATGAATCTGCCAGGCATTTGATGCGCATTTGCTTCAATTAGGGTGAAGATCTGCTTTTGTATGGGGCCGTACCCAAATCTGCTATATTTGGGTACGATGACGTCACATGCGTACCCATTTTTAGCAGATTTCTGCTAAAAATAGCAGACTGCTAAAAATAGCAGATTTTACCATAGTTTCCCCGACTGATCTTGTAAAGAAATAGCAAGTAGCGGCTAGCCACATTTCAAGGGTAGTCGTAAAGCAGGCGTAACACTTCTTTTAGCAACCAAGGAGAGGTGCTGTAGGTTAGGTTGTAGGTTTTAGGTTTGAGGTGGTAGGTTTTAGGTTGTAGGTTGTAGGTTGTAGGTTTTAGGTTGTAGGTTGTACTGGTTAGGTCAGGTTTGGTTAGGTTTGGTTAGGTCTATTTTGGTTTGGTTTGATTAGAAAGCATCTCTGGGTATAGTGACCATTCGGCCCCGCTCCTTGGTTGCAAAAAGAAGTGTGACGCCTGCTAAGTCCGGCCCAAACAATCGCATGGCAAATCGGTACTATGCAATACCAGTATCCAACAAATAGATGTCTACAAATAATTTCCACTTACCTCACAGACTTCAAAAGGCTCCCAGCACAAAAAAAAACACAAAATAGTACCACCCAAAGCTTTATCTCTTCCAAATCCCAACACCGACACCGCCACGTGGTGAGCCGTGCCGCGCCGATAACACCGCAACAAAAAACAGTGTTGTTGCAACTACACAAAACTTCATCATACTCTAATTCACGGGTTTCTAAGATACATGATATAATTAATTTATTTTTACACTTTTTAAAAAATAAAACAAACGTCTATTTTGATCGCTTTACATTCCACAGACCACACTATAAATCATATCATGTTACGTTTTTGCTGCATGCCCGCGCTAGCCCGCGCTGATCAAGGCGTGCGCAGCCGAGCTTCAACACAGAGCCAGCCGATGGTAGCGCCGTCTGTGGCAGATATTGGAACTACGAACCATCAAATTTTTTAGTTTAGAGATAGATGGCGCCTAAGGTGGACAATTTTTGAGTCCACCGAAACAGACTTGTTCTTTCGGATACGTTTACGTCCAGCTAAAAGGTGTTCTGTGCGTTTATTTTTACGTGGACTTTTTGGGTCCACCAAAACAGAATGTCCACAGTAAATCAGAAAAAAATCTTGAAAAGTCCACCTAAACCAGAATTTGGAAAGCATCCCGTGCCACAATCTTTCCGCGGCACGTTATATGCTGCTGAACGTGGCCTACGAACTCGGCCACCTTTTCCTCCGGCACCTCACGACAGATCATCATCAGAAGCTTGTCTGATGTCCGAAGGAAAAGGTGGAGAACGTCGATCACAATCCGATCGACCGGAATGGCAGGTAGAAGAGGGTTGTGGGCTATACCTGGATCACCAACTTTAAAGCCCTTCCTGACTTTGCCCCCCTGTCGAAAATAATTGCACTTTTTGGATTCACAGTAAAAACATGCATGATCGGATGTTGCGTCCTTCATCCCACACGATAGGAGAATGAATTTATAATCTGCACCAAAGAAGAATACAACAGAAAGATGAGAGCCGTCGACATCTAATCCGTCGCGTTGGATTTCTTCAATTCCATTGTTGAGTGGTCTAAGGAGTGTCTGTAGAGTTGACCAGCATTCTTTTGCTGTGCTGATCTCGAGGAGTCTCGGCTGTCGTTGTGCTGGTGTCGGCTCATCAGGGAGGCTCACGGAAAGATTCAGGAAACTCCGGTACTTCCCCACCGGTGCACCATCGCCTGAAACAGTTTTTTTCATTTAGCGAAATGTGGTATCATTTTCATACTTGCTATTTAGTAAGTGTTCTTAGAACAAATTAGATGCTTTATTATTGGCCATCCAAGTAAAAGCAAATAAAACACACCCTTTACTTAGCACAAGCCTGACTCCTGAGATATGTATTAATCAATCAGGCAGCCAAATATCACTTTCGTAAGCGGAATTCCCCATTGGCCTCTGGTTGAAATGATGCAGACCCGGAGCATGGCGGTCAATTGGTCAATTGCGTACGAGGTCACATATCAGCCACATGCCCTGCAAAATGCATAGTTTTGAAAATCCGTCAGCATACCTGATATCTTCACGCGGACCGAATTGTCAGGTCCGTTTCTGACGGAGGGTCTCATAGCCGTAAGCAGGTCACGGAGCTGCCTCCGAGCACCATGATCAGTGTCAGTGATGGCGATTTGTTCGTTGAGCCTGGAAATAAAATTTAAGTCAAAATTGGCAAATTCCAACCGTCCCACTGACAGTTAACACGTCATATTCACCTGGTTGTGAAGTGTCTGCTGACATGAAACAATTATAAAGCAAATCGCGCATACAATATATCGGGTCGGCAATTCACTTCAGGATATCAATGCTTAAGCGTGATGGTGCATGCATTTTGACACTAACAAAGACTCGGCTTTTTAACCTATGCAAAAACATCTCCCCATCGTATAAAAAAGGAAATTGACAATAAAACAGTTTCGCTCCGAACTTACTGTTGCCGGAAGCGTCGAACGTTGTGCTGTCTCGGCAGGGTTGGTGTTGTGGCGGCTAATTTGGCATACTTCCGCATAGAAATACCAGAGCTGTCCAGAACTTCAGATATTGTGCTTGCATTTGGCGATGGTGACGAATCCGGACTTGAAGAAATTTTGATACCGTAGTAATCTGCTTCGTCTATGAGCTTCTGCTTTATACGTCGTTTGTGACGTTCGCTGTAGGGGCGGCGCGCCGATCCGCCGGCTGGAGCTGTGGCGGGGCGCGCCGATCCGCCGGCTGGAGCTGTGGCGGGGCGCGCCGATCCGCCGACCGGAGCTGCAGCGGGGAGCGCCGATCCACCGGCTGAAGCTGTGGCGGGGCGCGCTGAGACGTCGGCTGGAGCTGGCACAAGCTGTGCTATGGCGCTGGCATCGCCTTCAATGCCAGATACATTGATATTTACACGTGATTTAGATACAGACTTGAGAAAATTAGTTCTACACCTACCACCACGACTGGATGCCCTGTACGCTTTCTGCAGATGTGTTAATTTTACCCTGAGAAGTTCTCTTTCCCTGCCAGTAATAATTGGGTTGACACAGAAATGTTCAGCACAGTATTTACAGAGAGATATTACAGTCAGGTCACAGACAAATCCAGTTGTTTTGCATACGTTAACTAACCATTCCTTATTCACACTCAAAACGTTTTTCTGTGCTAAATATACATTCCTACTGGGCATACAACACCACACACCAGCTCAACAATATCCTGAACAAGAAAAAGCAGACCTATACTAAAGATAAGTGATTACATTTTCACCGTTCTCTTTGTCCTGATGGTGGTACACTACATGGTGGCACGCTCACCCACACGCCTCGCCCTCACCACCTTCACCACCAGCTCCATTCCGTGATGACGGCGCACTTCCACGAACTCGCCACCACTTTGAACATAATGTTTGTCGGAGCGCAGCTTTCTGATGGTGACACGACTTGACACAACCATGTTGGCATCACCCTCCTCGGAAATGAAGCGGATGTTCCAGCTGTCATCATAGCTTGTGCAGTATGTTTTCAATATATCCTCAAGAGACTTGTTGTTGAGAAATGGTGCGTCCTTCTTGCGAATTTGGAGTCTGATGGTCTTGGTGGCTTTTTCTCTAACAGGAAAACGAAGCGATTTGAAAATACTAGTCTGTAGCTGGTCTGCAATTAATATGAGGCTCTGATTTGGGCACTTGTGTGACTTGTAGCGTCCATAAAACCGAGCAGGAGGTATCCCATTCATCTGAAAAGAAAACAAATGTGCACATTAAACCTCATAAAAATTGAAAGCGCCCCCTTCATGAGTATCCAATTGTCTCTGGAACTGCTATTTCTATTGAATTGACCATACCATACCACAGCACTGCTGTGTACTGTGCAGAGCAATTATTGGATGCATGAATGCTGTTTGATTGAGCAAACTGAGGAAAGACATCCAATAATTGACACAATATATAGGTATATATTGGTTTCTCAAGGCAGAGCCAGCGGAACACCCACATAGACATATACCTATAGATCCTCATTTAAACACAGGTTCCTAATGAATTGTTCAAAACAATAACAGAGTTGTTTAACGGGTTAACATGATTCTGGATAACAATATGTTTGGTGTCCCCTCAAACACACAAATACACCAAGAAACTGACATCATTTTACCTCATGTTATCATTTTTTTAGCAGGAGGTATCCCATTCATCTGAAAAGAAAACGAATGTGCACATTAAACCTCATAAAAATTGAAAGCGCCCCCTTCATGAGTATCCAATTGTCTCTGGAACTGCTATTTCTATTGAATTGACCATACCTCTGGGATATGTGTACTGTGCAGAGCAATTATTGGATGCATGAATGCTGTTTGATTGAGCAAACCGAGGAAAGACATCCAATAATTGACACAATATATAGGTATATATTGGTTTCTCAAGGCAGAGCCAGTGGAACACCCACATAGACATATACTTATAGATCCTCATTTAAACACAGGTTCCTAATGAATTGTTCAAAACAATAACAGAGTTGTTTAACGGGTTAACATGATTCTGGATAACAACAATATGTTTGGTGTCCCCTCAAACACACAAATACACCAAGAAACTGACATCATTTTACCTGACACATCAATTAGGCAACTATTTAAAGAAGAAAATGGTTGAAAGTAAATGAAAAACAGATGTTTGATTCTGTGTGATTATATAGCCCGTGTAATCATTTTTTTTATTAAGAAATTTAGTACGAATGCTTGAATGGGTGGCTGTGGGCCCCAGTGCCCGCTAATCAGAGCTTGTTGCGAAGCAACAAGAACCCACCACCCGACCACAACGTCCTCTCCAGTATCACAGTATCACTGATAGTCATGATCATGTGAATCCAATCATGTTTGAGAGGGGAGACAGCATGGAAGCAAACTTTTTTGCTGTACCCACCCAAATTTTCTCAGCAGCTTAATATAATACAACAAAAAAGACTTGGTACTTCGTCCATCAGACGTAACTAAAGCAAAAAAAAAAAAATGTAACACTCCTCTGATAGTTTAGAGATAATAATATTTGGTATGCTCTAAATTCGAAATAATGTCAATGAACGCTTCAAACAGTGGGAAATATACGTACCGTTGGGCTTCAATCCATGCCCTCACTTAGTACCAAGGTAAATTAAAACAAAACCAGCACAAGTAGTTAATTTGAAATCAAGAAACGACTCAGACAGTTCTATCTTGTCGCCACACACAACGAACTACTGTGAAAGTACGCAAAGTTCTTTTTAGAATATTGAGTTCATTTTTCCTGTAAAAATGAGCTACCTAAAATATTTATTTTTTATTGAAACCTTTTATGTTTAAGATTGAACAAAAAAAAAAAAACATTGAAACTCAAAAATATAACAGCCAAAATGACTTTTGATCTACCTATATAAAAATTCGCGTACTACAGGCCATAGTTTTAGCGCGAAAACAATAATGCGCAAGAGATGCATCATGCGCGCCATTTACGTAGACACACCAAGGCTTTATTAACGCCCAAGAACATGGTGTTTTCTTCTTCGGTGCCCCAATGTCCGCTACTACATGGCCCGTTTACCGTAACGATTGCTGGTATATGGGCTTTGAGAACTGCCAATAGCATCCTCCCCAAAAATTTGGGATGGGACCCTTTTAAATGTGGCTGGCTAAAGTTAGGACGGGTCTTCCTATCTTTAGCCACACACCATTCTTTTGGAATTGAGCAATGAATAGGACATCTTGCCTAACTTAAAGGGACAGTATCATCGAAAAAAAATCCATGTATGGAGCTGATTTTTTTTTTTACTAGCATTTCTTATTTTTCTGAATCAGAAAAACATAGTTTGAGGACCGAACTCGGTGAAAAATATTGCAACCACATTTCATTTTCATGATTCATTTTCATGAGCGAACCACCACTATACAAGCATGGCCGCCAGTTTGGAAGCATGCAAAATTACTACAGAACTGGCGCAGATAATACATTATTGATGCTACGCTTACGCGGTCGTTCTTCTGATTGAGTTGTCCTTAGGGAGAGGTAGCCTTAGGTATTGCCTATAAAAATATAACGTGACAATTGGAGGGAGTGACAATTGGACGTGACAATTGACAATGGGAGAAAATATCACGTGACAATCACGTGATAAACGTCATACATTGGAGGGAGATTGTGATTCAAGCTGGAGGAATTCCTTTGTTGAGCCGCTAGAATCCGAAGGAAACAGCGGAAATTGCCTACGACTATTTAATGAATTTAACGGTGATGAATAAGTGCGAAAAACGTTTTGGCTTTATAAAATTTGATGAAATGACCAGGGTAAAAATTTTATTACTGGCGGTCAATTCAAAACGGCGCAAACATTTAAACAGTGAAGATAGTGAAGCACGATTCAAAGTGTGGTACACCTTTCGTACTTTGAGCGGCGTTAGCGGGATAACGGTGTGGAGTTTCGAGGATCGGTCTTCACTCTTCAGTTCCCGGACCAGAAAGGTGGGGCCTATGCAATGTCAAATTTCATCAAAATGGTGATACTGTCCCTTTAAGCCATCGTGGTAGTTTAAAAAATACAAATGCAGGTTCTTAACCATTTTTTAATCATCAGAACACAGCCATACAGAAGCATTGATCACAGAACAGTTGGCATTGAGAATGTGACTGCAAATTGAGATCCTTTCCATTTTGAACACTCTGAATACAGTCAAACAGTAGCATTGATTGAGCAACACTTGTCTGCACACAAATTGACTCCATTCATGGCAGCAAAAGTAGGTATGTCAGTGACTCTAAACCACATGGTCATAATAATGCCAGAAGCATTCAGACAGTTGCCAGATGCGGCTCCGCGTCGATGTCGAAGTCGACAGACCATACCAAACCGCGGCGGTCGGTCGTGATCTTCTCGACCTTGGTGATCACCTGCTCGCGCTCGATGATGCTGATGTCTTCTGTCATGCCCTAGGAAAAACATCAGGATTTTTCTGATGGTCTGATGGTGCATGGAAATTGGCCCACTGGTCTGATGGTCTGGTGGTTTCTGATGGTCTGATGGTTTCTGATGGTTCAGGGGTCTGGTGGTTTGTGATGGTCTGATGGTTTGTGATGGTCTGATGGTTTGTGATGGTCTGATGGTTTCTGATGGTCTGACGGTTCTGAAACAGTCGCGCCATCAATTGATGGCGCGACTGTTTCAGGAATTCTGATAGTCACTGTGCTCCTTGGCGGTGTTCTGTGGTTCCTGTTGATCCTGGAGGCGCTCCTTTCAATCACTTTCTGAGCCCGTGGTGATCCTGGTGATAAAAGGTACGATTATGAACACCAATATATTTATACCACCACCAATTGGCGTACAATGAAATACAGTCCACGCTAGGCCGCAACTGGACGTTATCTTACAGCGCTTACAGCTCTTTGGCTTTGGTGCCGAGCTTCGACTTTGAGCGGTTCAGGTCCGCGATTTTTTCACTTAGGGACTTCCGGACCTTCTTCTTGAGGTCGGCCTCCTCCATGCTCTCGTTTCGCGACCTAAGGTGGTCACGATACATGTCTGCAACAGAGAATGGTCACAGACTATGATTATTTACATGTAAATAATCAACAAATAATCATCTAAATAATCAATCAACAGCATAAGAGTTAACTCTTATGCTGTTGATTGATTATTGGGACCAAATTGGGACTGGGAGAAAGGGAGGCAGCCGCAGGTATCAATTCTGACTTCTGACATGTAAAATGTAGGTACCTAGCAGACTTGTAAACGACTCAAAATTTTTTTTGAGTCGATTCTTTGTTTGAGTCTGGAAATTTGAATCGATTCATCAAACGACTCATGATGTTAAATTTAATTGATTCGAATCAACTCATGACTCATCAAGTTCCTCGATAAAATGATTCGAATCAACTCATGACTCGAGCAACTAGCCAACGGAATGATTCGAATCAACTCATGACTCACATTTTGATGAATCGATTCAAATCAACTCATGACTCACACGACATTTTTATTGAACTTATTTCATTCAACCCATGACTCACTATAGGCATTTGTTGATTATTTGACTCAAAGCTATGATAAAATGAATATGCCGCATACCACAATTGTATTAAGCAGCATTGACCAAAGATTCAAGCAGCTACCTAGTAGGACTAGGTACATAGGTACCTACCTTACACCTACCTATCTTCAACACTCAACAGTCAACAGTGCAATATCAGATAAATTTGTAAGTAACTCTGAGAGACAATTATAATATAAGTGAGGACTAAGGAGTAGCATAGTAACCTATCTCTTATTATTACCTAGAAAGTCTTTTTGAAAATTCAAAAGCACAAGTTCCGAGAGGCATTCATGTTTTTTTTAATCAAACTTTTTCTACATGATAATGAAACAAATGTTACTACTTCTTACTTATCACATAAAATTATTCAAACAGTACAACCTCAAAAATAGGATTAATCCCACCTGTGACACATTCAGCATCAGCAGGGACTCCATGGGCCACGAGGAGCAAACGAGGAGGCCATGACCTTGCATGGGTGGCTCAGGCCTCAGAATCAGATATGATCTTGAGTTGAGACTCATTGAAAGTAGTTAAGGTATCGGTAAAGCTGGCGTCACCATCGCCTTCCCGCCAAGGTAGGCCATAATGACCAAGGTCACGTATGTCAAACTAGTGGCAGCTTCAGATCGCAGTTACCGTGCGATCGTACTAACTTACTGCAAATTTGTGCTAACCTGCTGCAGTGGAAAACAAGTAAGTATTATGTCCGTGAAGTTAGCGTCAGCAACAACAACGAATACAGCGTCGGATTCAGAATCGCTCAAAAAACTCATATTCGGTAAATTGGGGGACGGGGAGCAAGAATATGACCTTTATTTGGCCCTAGCTTTTACCCCTTACCCCTTAATCGGCCCTTAAAGGAAGGGGCGCGTCAAAAGTGCCTCAAGGGTTCGTCTGATCGCCAAAATAAGGGTCGCAATCGATTCCCCGGGTTAATATCTAGCCGCAGCCTTGGGTTCCAGATGTGTGCAACTTACCCCTTACCCCTTAATCGGCCCTTAAAGGAAGGGGCGCGTCAAAAGTGCCTTAAGGGTTCGTCTGATCGCCAAAATAAGGGTCGCAATCGATTCTTCGGGTCAATATCTAGCCGCAGCCTCGGGTTCTAGATGTGTGCAACTTACCCCTTACCCCTTAATCGGCCATTAAAGGAAGGGGCGCGTCAAAAGTGCCTCAAGGGTTCGTCTGATCGCAAAAATAAGGGTCGCAATCGATTCCTCGGGTCAATATCTAGCCGCAGCCTCGGGTTCCAGATGTGTGCAACTTACCCCTTACCCCTTAATCGGCCCTTAAAGGAAGGGGCGCGTCAAAAGGGCCTCAAGGGTTCGTCTGATCGCATAAATAAGGGTCGCAATCGATTCCTTGGGTTAATATCTAGCCGCAGCCTCGGGTTCCAGATGTGAGCAACTTACCCCTTACCCCTTAATGGGCCCTTAAAGGAAGGGGCGCGTCAAAAGTGCCTCAAGGGTTCGTCTGATCGCCAAAATAAGGGTCGCAATCGATTCTTCGGGTCAATACCTAGCCGCAGTCTCGGGTTCCAGATTTGTGCAGCTTACCCCTTACCCCTTAATCGGCCCTTAAAGGAAGGGGCGCGTCAAAAGTGCCTCAAGGGTTCCTCTGATCGCAAAAATAAGGGTCGCAATCGATTCCTCGGGTCAATATCTAGCCGCAGCCACGGGTTCCAGATGTGTGCAACTTACCCCTAACCCCTTGAGGCACTTTTGACGCGCCCCTTCCTTTAAGGGCCGATTAAGGGGTAAGGGGTAAGTTGCACACATCTGGAACCCGAGGCTGCGGCTAGATATTGACCCGAAGAATCGATTGCGACCCTTATTTTGGCGATCAGACGAACCCTTGAGGCACTTTTGACGCGCCCCTTCCTTTAAGGGCCGATTAAGGGGTAAGGGGTAAGTTGCACACATCTGGAACCCAAGGCTGCGGCTAGATATTAACCCGGGGAATCGATTGCGACCCTTATTTTGGCGATCAGACGAACTCTTGAGGCACTTTTGACGCGCCCCTTCCTTTAAGGGCCGATTAAGGGGTAAGGGATAAAAGCTAGGGCCAAATAAAGGTCATATTCTTGCTCCCCGTCCCCCAATTGACCGAATAAGAGTTTTTTGAGCGATTCTGAATCCGACGCTGTATTCGTTGTTGTTGCTGACGCTAACTTCACGGACATAATACTTACTTGTTTTCCACTGCAGCAGGTTAGCACAAATTTGCAGTAAGTTAGTACGATCGCACGGTAACTGCGATCTGAAGCTGTCACTAGTTTGACATACGTGACCTTGGTCATTACGGCCTACCTTGTTGCTACCTTGGCGGGAAGGCGACGGTGACGCCAGCTTTACCGACCTAGGTGAGTTTTTATTTATATTATAGCATAGCCTATAGGTAGTTTATAGGCTATAGTTTGAGCGTATATATTATAGTAGTTTGAGCGTATTTGACTCTATAGACGCCCAAATTCTTATGCTGTTGATTGATTATTGGGACCAAATTGGGACTGGGAGAAGGGGAGGCAGCCGCAGGTGTCAATTCTGACTTCTGACATGTAAAATGTAGGTACCTAAGTAGGTAGTGTAGCAGGCACTTGGCTTGGTAAGACTAAGTACCTACCAACTGCCAAATGCTTTTGGCTCATTAGGCGCCTGTGCCTGAGCCTCTGAGGCTTGTAAGTCTGAAATATGGAGTTAAGTGATGGCTAAAGCTGAGGGAGTGATCTAGCATTGATTATTAGGGTGTTGATGGTGACTTGTAAACGACTCAAATTTTTTTTGAGTCGATTCTTTGTTTGAGTCGGAAATTTTGAATCGATTCATCAAATGACTCATGATGCTAAATTTAATCGATTCGAATCAACTCATGACTCATCAAGTTCCTCGATGAAGTGATTCGAATCAACTCACGACTCATCGAAAAATGGTTTGATTCTGAGTCGATTCACGAATCAACTCAGAGTCGTTTACAAGTCTGGTACCTAGGTAGTGTAGCAGGCACTTGGTTTGGTAAGACTAAGTACCTACCAACTGCCAAATGCTTTTGGCTCATTAGGCGCCTGTGCCTGAGCCTCTGAGGCTCTTGTAAGTCTGAAATATGGAGTTGGCTAAAGCTGAGTGATGGCTAAAGCTGAGGGGGTGATCTAGCATTGATTATTAGGGTGTTGATGGTGACTTGTAAACGACTCAACTTTTTTGAGTCGATTCTTTGTTTGAGTCAGAAAATTTGAATCGATTCATCAAATGACTCATGATTACGAGCGAGCGAGCGCAGCGAGCGAAGTGAGTCTTTTCAATATAACGGAAAAATCTCAGTATGAGCGGCCCGGCCCGGCCCGGCCTGTAACGCTTTTGAGAGGCTTATATCTCAGCAACCGCTGGACCGATTGGCCTGCGGTCTTTTTTGTTGGGTAGCCCCATCCCTTCTACCCCGTAATTGACTACTTTTAATACATCTCAGTGACCGTCGTGGCACGTGCCACGTGAAAAGTCAGGGGTGTTCAAGCTGTTTTGCAAAAGTAGTGATTTTGAGAGGCTCATATCTCAGCAGCCGCTTGGGCGATTGACTTGCGGTAATTTTTGTAGGGTAGCAGCATCCCTTCTACCCAAAATAGGATACTCTCGATGTATGTGGGTCACCCCCAGTGCACGTGCAAAATACAACAATAAGAGGTGCCAAATTTGTTCCCATTTCAGTAACTCGGTAATTACTGGGGCGATTTCCCTGAAACTTGGCATACAGGTAGGCACCCACCAGGCATTGCATTCCCATGTGTTGCGGTTAGGGTGCTACTGCACGTGCGCACGTGCAGGGGGCGTTTCCAGATCTCGAGAACGGCTGGGCCGATTGCGCTCAAATTTGGTACACGGTTGGGGACCAGTTAGTAGGGTGCCGTGCAAAAGTCATTTTGGACCCCGTTTGCACGTGCGCACGTGCAGAATGCCGCTTCCAGATCTCAGGAACGGCTGGGCCGATTGCGTTCAAATTTGGCACACCGCTAGCGACCAGTTAAAAGGGTGCTTTGCACAAGCCCGTTGGAAGCACCCTCTCGCCCTTCCGCACGTGCAGGGCTCACTATCTCGCTCGCTCGTTCTTCGCCCAAAAGGCGTTTTACTGGTGTTAAATTTAATTGATTCGAATCAACTCATGACTCATCAAGTTCCTCGATGAAGTGATTCGAATCAACTCATGACTCATCGAAAAACGGTTTGATTCTGAGTCGATTCACGAATCAACTCAGAGTCGTTTACAAGTCTGATTCTAACTGTTGCAGGCATGCATGCGTGACCGCAGTAGGCGGTGTGCCCTGAATTGAAGTCGGCTGACTTTGGTTTCCCTTATCAGGCCGGTTCAGAAGCTCCGGTTCGCATTTCCATGCTGTCAGGCCATGCACTTTTTCCAACCTTCCCGTGGAATATCAGAGATTATGTGTCCCTGCAGGCCCCTATTATCGGTCCCTGCAGGCCTAACTGGGCCTTCAAGGACCGTAGTCGGATCCGGGCATTACTGGCGTCAATTCGCTGCTGTGGCTATGCTGTGAGTAACGTCTCTTGAGAAAGTGTAAGTGCTCAATACATAACATGTTGAAAAGCATGCCTCAGTCACCCGTCGTTCTGATTCATGTTGATTTTAGCAGAGCAGCTAATGAACACATCAAAATGTATTAGTGTTCTGTGTGAACAAAACTAATTTTCCTGTTTCAAACGTCGTGAAAAGAGCTCGGGACGATCCCAGATACGACATATCCAACCACAGCTGGTAGACGAACATCATTAAAGCTGATACAAAACTAGAAACTAATTTTTCTGGCTCAAATGTCGTGAATCGAACTCGGGATCATCGCAAACACAACATATCTATGAACGCCAGTTGGTAGGCCAACAGCTATTACTGATGGTACAAAACTAAAAACTGATCTTCCTGATACAAACGTCGTGAATCGAGCTCAGGACGGACGACCGCAGACATCCATGAACCACAGGCGTCGATCAACTAGCAAGCACTTCAAGCACTAGCGCACATACACTTTTTGCGAAATGAAGCGATAACACAGTTAGCATTGGAGCAAGTTGTCGTGTTCCTACTTCGAATGGGTCCAAACGTCTACTAGCATTTCACATTTCTACTTCTACTTCACATCGGAGCTCACTCGGTATCGAAATCTATAACATCACTCAGCGCATCGTCAGACTCCAGCTCTTCCAGCAGCTGGATTATTTCACCCTTTGTTTTTTATTTCACTTTTTGGTACCGGTTTTTCCACATGTCTCTGTCGCTTTCGGACACGATGGCGTCGACTCGCTGTCCTAGTCTTTCCAAGAGTTCTGCCTTCGTCATTTTTTCGAGAGCTGCGTCGTCAATCGTGATGAACACTTTCTCCATCTTTTTTGGAGTTCCTAGGCGCATCCCCTCTTTCGCAGCGTGATAATTTGCCGCTGCCACTGCGTAGAAGTTTACGAAGGTCGGGTGGAGCACTTCACCGTCCAGTGCCGTGAGATATTTCACGTCTTCCTCTGGGTTGTCAAGGTACCGTAGACGGCGGATTTCCGCGCGGATGCGATTTTCGTTGCCCTGGAGGTTCGCGACGCGTGCTTCACTCTCCTTCTGGATGTTGCACCGCTTCAGGACCGCCGTTTTCACTTCCTCTAGTCTTTCGGAGCAGCGCGAGGCGTATGTCCACTGGCTGGTTGATGGAAGACCAGGTGGGATCGACGACTTCGCGCTTCTGTTCTTTGCCTCTAGGACAAAGTCACCGCCCTCGCCCCTCGTTACATCACCAGTGACAGAGTATGACGTTGTTTGGCGCACATATTCTTTCACTGGGTTGGGCTGCTGCTGGCGAACGATGATGTCTCTGAGCACCAAACGTCGATAGATGTGATGCTGGCCGAGGAAGAGGATGGGCACGAGTCTCTGACGGCCAGCCAGCATCGCGCTGCAGTTGTTCTTCCTGACACCACTTCTCATGAGGCAGAAGGCTACTAGCAGATTAGCGAACTTCAGAAGCATGTGATAATTGTTGTTTTTCACTCTACTGGCCCACGCCAAGTAGCTCTCAACTGATGGCACTTCTCTTTTGTTAAGGCAGTCCCTGACGTACGGCGCCAAAAGTTCCTTGATGGTGCTGTCCGTCACCGCTCGTATGATTTGCCATGTGATGTGGTTGTCTCCACATCCCTGTATAAACGCCATGGATCTGGGACTCCGGAATCCCATCAGCGCGGCGACGTGACGGAGCAGGGGTGTCCACATGAGTTTGAAGAGTGCCTTTGCCAAATTCATTTCGACGTGCCCAACGCCTGGCCTCAGCATGACCCAGTCGTACAGCTTCTTGTAGGTGGGTTCTTCTTGATGCAGCTTACTGTGAGTGCTCACCTCGTCGTTGTTGAGGGTGCTTTCACACTGCAGGCAAACGACCTTGTAATCAATCAGTTTTGAGATTAAGTCGTAAGGCTGTCCATCGCACCCGATGGCCACCCATTCTCTCTCCGTTCCGATGCGTGCCTGTTGTTTCAAATCTTCCAGGACCTTGACACACGTGGCAAATGAGTTTGGCATTTCCTCCACGACTTCACCCAGCTTCACGCTGCAGGGTCCGCGATGCTCCGATTCTACGAAGTCGTAAACTTCGTCTCTTGTTGGAGGGCGTTGAGATGGCTGTTCGCAGGCACATGAAGTCTGCTTTTCAAGCACTCGTAGACACTGGCTGCAGGCACTTTTTTCGGATCCCACCCGCAACTGTCCTGCTTCTACGTCAACAAAGTCCATTATTTTATCGCCAACGCGCTGCTGCTGCTTCGTGACCTCACTCATCTTTCTATGGAAAGTATTCTGCCTGTACCTTCGGAACTCGATCTGTCACGCATCTTCCGCGACGGCCACCTGATCAAGTGCCTTGGCCAGCTCGGTGCCACTGAGGCTCTCATATGTCGATGGCTTCAAAGTTGCATCCGTCTGTATCTGACTTTGTTCCACTTGTAAGGACACCACCATCGTGCAGCCACTGACGATGGGCTGGCCACCGACCATCAAGCGGGTGGAGCGTGTCACGACCTGATTGTTGTCGAAGAAGAGGTCTATGTCTCCGGTCTGATGGACAGCACTGCGTACCTGCGCATTGGTTGCCAACATCTTTCTGTGTGTTGTAGATGAGCCAGATGGAGTACAGGCGTTATCTACGTCCTTGACTGTAGAGCTTCGATTGTAAGTGTTCTTGACTACCGCGTTGCTGAAAGCGAATTCTCCAACAAACCGCTCCCTACCGGTGAGTCGGGCCGGTAGGATGAGGGTTCTGTGACTGGGCTCTGGTGCGCAGGTCGTCGCGCGGTGCTGCCGGCCGGACCCACATACGACACTGATTGATTGGTGTGCGTGAGCTCTGGTACGGCGGATCAGGTGAGACAGACGAGGGGGTAGGCTGAGCCTGATCCTCCTGGTGACGTCACTAGTCGCGTCGTCCCTGCAGACCAGTCTGCGGACTGCCAGCAGCTGTTCCCGGTCATGCTTGGTGTTAGTCCTGACTTGGGTTTGTGGACGCTCTTCACGGCGGGGTAGAACCCCAGCGTCCGAGGCGGCCGGCTGATAGCCGCAGCCCCCTCCTCCTCCCCTGGCGCGTCTGGCCCGCCGTCCGCCACGACACCCACGGTGAGCGGGCCGGCGGCAGCGGGCCTCCGTCGCCTCCCGGGCGCCGGCCATGTTGACATTAGCCGGCCCGAGTCCCGTCCCCTCCGCTGGTGGAACCGGCATCCATGGGGGCGGGTGGGGGAGCTGAGGTGGTCGAGTTCATCCGCGCGCAGTCCACGTCCGACAGAATGCCTTATTTGGGTTGGCGGAGTAGTCTGTAATGACATCACAATTAGAAATACTCTAGATTTGTAGAACATCGTATTCTGGCTTAGGATGTACTCTTACTAATCCATTTTCAATTACATTTAACCGTTAATTGCGGTGCAAAGCCAAACTAAGCCCAAAGTGGCGCCCTGGAGGCCGTTAACAGTGAAGCTGTGACTGACCTCTTCGGCCTGCTCGTTCACTGACGTTGCCTCCTGGACATTTGTGGCAGCGACGTCCCCGCTGCCGCCCTCGGCGGCGTCCCCGTCTGCGTCGGCGTTCCTGCGAAAGAAAATTATGTTTCAAAGATGCACCGATAACTATCATTACGGAGCGAGCGAAGCGAGCGGAGTCTTTCCTTAGATTAACGGAAATTTCTGAGTATGAGCGGCCGGCCGGCCGGCCGGCCGTGGGGACGCTCTTCAAAAGCTAATATCTTAGGAACGGGACATCCGATTGACAAGCGGTCTTCTTTACTGAATGTCACTTGGACGTAAAAGTTCTGTGGTGTGATGGCCACCATGCGTTCTTGCCAACCACCGCACGTGGCGCGTGGTAAAGTTGGACATTTTTTAAGAACCCCAAAATTGCAACCTCAATAACGGCACAACGGTTGGGCCGATTGAATTGAAACTCGGTACACAGTTAGGTCTCCATCAGATAATTCATCTGCATGTGTTAAGGTTGGGGTGCTGCTGCACGTGCGCACGTGCAGGGGTCGTTTCCAGATCTCGAGAACGGCTGGACCGATGGCGCTCAAATTCGGTACACGGTTAGGGACCAGTTAGTAGGGTGCCGTGCACAAGTCAGTTGGGACCCATTTTGCACGTGCGCACGTGCAGGGTGCCGCTTCCAGATCTCGAGAACGGCTGGGCCGATTGTGCTCAAATTTGGCACAACGCTAGAGACCGGTTAGTAGGGTGCCGTGCACAAGTCAGTTGGAGGTACCCCCTCGAAATTTCGCACGTGCAAGGCCCACCCTCTCGCTCGCTCCGTTAGTCGCCCCATAAGGCGTTATACTGGTGGGTTTGTTCTGCTTATTACGGAGCGAGCGAAGCGAGCGTAGTCTTTCCTTAGATTAACGGAAATTTCTGAGTATGAGCGGCCGGCCGGCCGTGGTCACGCTTTTGCGAGGCTTATATCTCAGCAACCACTTGACCGATTTACACGCGGTAATTTTTGTAGGGTAGCTTCATTCCTTCTACCAAGTATTGGACTATTCCCGATGCATGTGGGTGACCCCTTATGCACGTGCCACGTGCAAAACGAAGAGGTGTCACTTTTGTAATTGTTGCAATATCTCGGTAACTACTTGGCCGATTGCGCTGAAAGTTGGCATGTAGGTAGGCACCCACTAGGCAATGCATATCCATGTGCCAGAGTTGGGGTGCTGCTGCACGTGCGCACGTGCAGGGGTCGATTCCAGATCTCGAGAGCGGCTGGACCGATGGCGCTCAAATTTGGCACATGGTTAGGGACCGGTTAGTAGGGTGCCGTGCAAAAGTCAATTGGGACCCATTTTGCACGTGCGCACGTGCAGGGTGCCGCTTCCAGATCTCGAGAACGGCTGGGCCGATTGTGCTCAAATTTGGCACATCGCTAGAGACCGGTTAGTAGGGTGCCGTGCACAAGTCAGCTGGAGGTACCCCCTCGAAATTTCGCACGTGCAAGGCTCACCCTCTCGCTCGCTCCGTTAGTCGCCCCAAAAGGCGTTATACTGGTATCTGAATTGACATGCAATGGGTTGCTTGAATATTGCATGCTTAGTCTTTGGGTCATCATTAGACAATCGATGGTGCTTTCTTAGACTTGACCGCAAGCTGTTTGAAAAACAACCGGAGCAGTTCTTGGATGGGTATTGTAGGCCATAGCAATGGTTGTCGTGATTTACCTCCCCGTCGTGCTCCCGGGGGCCATTTCTGTAGAGTTGGCTCGGTCATAGACCATGCTCGCCACCGTTATGTTGTGTCTTCTAAAAGAAACCACCCTGGCTTGTATGTGTTCGTCGACGATCCCACCGAGCTCTTCCATGCGACGAATAATAGTCGTCCGCTGTGGGTTTCGTCTGATCTCTTCCATGCCACGAATAATGGCCGTCCGCTGTGGGTTCGTCTGATCTCTTCCATGCCACGAATAATGGCCGTCCGCTGTGGGTTTCGTCTGATCTCTTTCATGCCACGAATAATGGCCGTCCGCTGTGGGTTTCGTCTGATCTCTTTCATGCGACGAATAATGGCCGTCCGCTGTGGGTTTCTTCGTCTGCGTCTTCTGCGAGGAGCAGCTTCCGCGGCGCTGTTCGGTAGTTTCCTTGCGTCCATCTTAACCTTCCAGGCGGTGGGGGGGGGGGGGGGCATTTTTTTGCTTCCCCTTTCGTTTTTTTTTCAATATTTCTCGAGAACCGCTGCGCCGATCGTCACCAAACTCTTAGTACCCTCCCGGGAGCAGCTAGTGCACATGGTGACCAAAAATTTTTTCCAAAGGCTATGATAGGTTGGCCGCTAATGACGTCAGGGTGACGTCATTTTTGCCATTTTCGAGCCAAAAAAAGGTTTCGCGGGAAGAGCTGTCAGGCCTACAGCTTTAGAGATACAGAAAAATGTTTCAGACATAAAAGGTGTGGAATCAAAAGGACTACAAAACTGCTATTTCGGTTTTTCGATTTTTTTTATTTTGACCCCCAAAATCAAAATATAGATTTTTTGAATATAATAGCCAAAAAATCCAAAAAGTTTTTTGAATTTCGAAAAACCGGAATATATATGATAGTCCCCACCGCCTTCTATCTACATACCAAATTTGAGATCGATACCTCTTTTTCTGGCCAAGTTATAGCGAAAAAACTGTTCAAAATTGATGACGTCAAATTTTCAAACTCAATTTTTAGCAATTCTAGACCTCGTAGAGCAAAACAAAGACCACCATTAGACTCCCCGTGACGAGCTGCATCGAATCGATATCCATTTTATGCAAAACTATCAACTTTGAAATTTGACCTTTTTTGACCTGACCTTGACCTGACCTCCACCAGAAAGTGACCTAAACCGTACCTGATGGTCTTATAACCAACACCATTGAGTTGGAAATGAAAAACTTGCCATAAAACATGCATCGCATAACCTTAGTAAAGTTGGGCTCATGTGGTGACCCTTGGTGACCTTTGGTGACCTGACCTGTGACCTGACCTGGTATGACCAGTGACCTCTAATAGCAACATATGTACTAGACAACTGACGCCTTATCGCTGATTTTCGACAAAATGCGTTTTACTCGGTGTTGTAGCGCTTTCCCTAGAAGCCCCGTGAATGGTAAAACATTTTATCTGTGACCTGACCTGTGACGTCATCGGTGACCCCGAGGTCAATGAAATTTGGTTTCCCTCGACAAATTTGACGGGGCTATCGAACGCCGTTTGAATTTTCCGGATCCGTCCAATAGTTTCGGAGATACGGGGGGGGGGCAAAAAAATGCCCCCCCCCCCCCACCGCGCGGAAGGTGGCTGGTAGTCCCACCGCCTGCCGGGTTAAATCAAAGGATAAATATATAAGCATAATGTAGCACCACCTCTCACCTGTGAGCTTTTTCCAATCTTGACCTGACTTACACGAGATTGTGACCTTAACCCTCGCCCGCACATGGGGGGGGGGGGGGTTGCCACCCCCCAGGTAGTCTTTCTGCTCTGCACTCAACATTTTTAGAGCTAGAAGGCTGATTTTTCGTATAGCTGTTCCTCTATCCTTTCTTGATGTCCACTGAAAATTTCAAGTTTCCGTAATTTTTGGTTTCGGAGATATGACCTTGTTTTTCAGGTCATGTCATGACCCAAAAGGCCAATTCTCAACATCTTGCGTTTGCCATGGGCCTTGTGAGCTTTTGACTACTTGATTTCGGCCTTTTTTTGCCAGTCTTACCTCCCACTTATCATGGAACATATTGTTTGACGATGTACAGGTGTCAAGGCCTCTCGCTCGATGACTATCTCCTGCCGTGGAGAAAATGGAACTCTGGCGCAGCTTTGGCGCTCCCAAAGCGCCCGCAGAACTCGGTATCGTGCTGCGCTCGTCATCCTTCTCGCCAGACACGCTCGTCTCACTGTACATGACACGTTTCATCCTTTCGACACTCTTTACAGCATCGGCCGACCGGTTTTTGGCCGCATATGCCTTAACCCTCGCCGGACCTATCGGTTTTCTACATACGCGCCGGCCGAGGGGGGGGGGGCGGGTACGACCCCCCCCCTCGCCGTTTCGCCCCTGGTGGAGCTAGCGCGTCGCGGAAAAAACGAGCGTGTGCGCCGTTACGAGACGCAGAGATTGGTACCCGATTTTAAGGTCCTAGGTCAACCGGTGACCTCTGAGGTCAGGTCAAGTGCCCCAGGGTACGGTTCAGTTTTTGGTGAATAACTTCGCAAAAAACGGCCGCAGAGCCGCGATTTTGGCAGCATCGTGTTCGCCTCGCTCAGGCGCGTCGAATGATATACTTTTCGTTCGGGTCAGGTCAACTTGGGGTGTTGACCTCAGGTCAAGGTCAGGTCAGCACCCCCAGGTCACGAAGTTGGTCGAAAGAGGTCATGTCGCATATCATTCGATTCGGCAGGTCTTCCTGAGTCCATTGGTGGCTTTCTCGACTCGCTAGCTCAATTTGATCGGGAGTTATTGACGAAAAACTAATATGACCTTGATGACGTCATAAATGACGTCACGGAAGGTCAACATTGCAAAAGTGACGCATCTTACCTTGCAAGGAGTGCATCAAATCACGATTCTGTGTGCTTGAGATAGTTGGAGATCGTTCCCGGCGCCAGAATAGCAGTTTTCATTTTTCCCCATTGACTTATAATGGTGAGGTCACGAAAATGACCTGACCTCATATGACCTTTCGGAAAAATCCGAGATATACAAGTTGTGAGACTCATAATGGATACTAGATCCTGCAAGTTTCATTTCCCTGTGACATCTCCTCTGGCAGTGAGGGCGTTGCGAAGTTGCGACATCTGAAGACCGTGCAGAGGTTCACTTATGACGTCATAGGTCAGTGACCTGACCTGACCCAAAAATGCGGTTGGTGTCAAAAGATGCGGCTTGGATCAAAGGTCAGGTATGCCAAGTTTCAGCTCTCTATCACCAGCGTGTTCGGAGCTATCGCGAAAAAACCCTATGGGGGGGGGGCGGCACCCGCCCCCCCCCCCTCGGCCGGCGAGGGTTAAACGCTGTTTCCGGACGATGAGTCATGCGATTCGCCACCTGGCGGCGTTCCAGCTCCGGGAGGTCGCTGTAGGCTGCCGTTGACGCAGCCTTTCGGAGAATGGTGGGGCTAAACTTCCTCACACCAAACATAACACACACAAGACCCAAATCCTCCCAAGGATCCGACGAGGGGAAAAGCTCATCCACGTGATCATCTTTAGTCAAAAAAGACCTGGCCTGAGCGACGTAGAAGTCTAGGTATGACGCTACATCCGTGATCACTAGGTTGGCAGAGCCGTAAGATGCGCTGCTCTTATGCTCTTTGACCCTGATGATGCCTTCCTTACAGTCATGGTACTGGGCCAACGTAGCGTTGATGATAGTGCCAGATCGTTGGAAGTTATCGAGCAGAATGGCTGTAGTTAGAAGTCGCCTCAGCTTCACCGCGTCGTCTCTCGTAGAAATCACAGTTTTTTTTTTGCATTTTTTCGAGCTCTTCCAGTGTCTTGACTCGAAGTAAGGTCAGTTATTCCTTTGATGGCAAATATTCCTCATCGCCCATGCGATTGTAGTCAGCGGTCATTTGAGTGTGAATGAATCATGTCGTATGGAGTGACTGTAGAGTGAACCTGATCAGTGTGTGACTGGAGGGGTTGCCCGAGGCATTGTGTCAGTATTACTGGGAAGAATGATGTGACGGGGAGCCAATGGGATGAATGATTGATGACGTGATATGACGTGATGCCCCTGTATAAATGTTGTGTGCGTTCGTGTACCGTTGAGTCGTCGTGGACCGCTAGACCTGAATAGAGTCTACCAAAGTGTTGCCCAGATCTTTTCTTCTACATCTTCTACACTTGGAGGTCCGCTTGGCGGTGATGGTCCCTGAGCGTTGCGTCTCTTTTCCGGACCTCGAGTCTCCGCAGCGTTGCATCCCACGCCGCGTTGTTGTCTGGCTCCCTAACGCTCACGAAACGTGAGAACTCCAGTAGAGCGATTACAGTCGATTTAACTTGTGCTGGATGGTTAGTCCTGCGAAAATCAATGTATTGACTTCAAATTTTTCACGCTTCCTCCTTGCTATGTCCACTTCCTGCCTCACTCAATGAATTTCCCCTCAGCCTCCACGACACGCTCGATGCGGTTGCGGAACCGCTTGCAGGCACTGGCCACTATGGCCTTGTCTAGGGAGGCCATCACCTCGGTGATCTTGGTGTTTAGGGAGGCCTTGGTGTTGTGAGGGCGTTTGTTGACCTCCCGCTCACAAACGCCCCACAGAAAGTAATCGCAGGGGTTGCAGTCAGGGGAGCTGGGGGCCAGGTGTCCTTTGGCCAGAACTCCTTCACGTTTTCCTCCAGCCATGCTTGCGTTTTGTTGGCGTTGTGGGCTGGTGCTCCGTCTTGCTGGAAGACGTAGTGACGGTTTCCAGCAACGCCCTCCATCCATGGCTTCACGACTGTGTCCATCACGTGGATGTACGCATCAGCATTGACCCTCAGCCCCTCCTCGAAGAAGAAAGGCGGCATGACATCACCCTCATTGGAGATGACTCCCAGACCATCACCGTGGCTGGAAACTTCGTTGACATGACAACTGGCACTTCTTCAGCATCAGAACATAGCTAACGATCGTTTCTCTTGTTCACCTTCTGATCCTGGCAGAAATTATTCTTATCTGAGAAGAAGATCAGCTTGTTCGTGTCCTGAGGGTGCTTCAACTTGCACATCAGCCTAGCCGCCTTGTCCGACCTTCTCTTCTTGGTAGTCTCATCCATGAATTGATGCCTCTTGAGTGCGTATGACTTGTACCTTATGTCTTCATGAACGCACTTCCGAACAGTCTTCTCATCCACGCTCAGCTCCCGAGCCAGACACCGCATTGATTTGCCAGGATCTTCGTCAATCGCGTTCTGAAGCTGCTCGACGAACTCCGGAGTCCTGCTGGAATCTCGCCTCCTCTTATGGGTCTTCCTTTGTAACGAAGTTTCATCGTGGTTCTCTCCACCCGCCACCCTTTCATCAAACTCCTTCTTAATTCGATAGCACAGGCTCCTGGGCAACTCGTTGAACTCTGCTATCTCCCCAGCGGTCCTCCCGGCGCGGAGCCCAACGACAATGGCGGCCCTTTTCTCTTCCTCCATGCTTGAAAACACAACGATCAATTCAAAATTCAGTCTGAAAGCCAGGAAAGAACAGTTAATGAAGTGTACACCTTCAAATATCCACTCGCACTTCATTTTATCGGTCAAATTGCGTTCTGAAAGTTGTCCTAATTTATCGCATTTTCTGAAGCACTCTGGCGGTCCTGGAGCCAGTCCTGTGGCCTGGAAGCCAGCCACCAGGTTTGTGGATACTCTCTCTTCACAGCTCTGCCTTGCAGCATCCTTTGGCCTGGTGATTGTTTGGATCAGCTGGTTGATCAAGGAAGGGAAGACTATTTTTGGGATGCCTTCCTTCACTCTAGTCTCGTTTCCAGGTTGTCAGGATTTTTCACCTCTCGCTCTTTGCCGGCCGGAAGAATGCCACGTCAAGTGGCTGCAGGAGATGGGTGGCATTTGGTAGCAGTGTGACAAACCGTATTCCATGTTCCTTGCAGGCTTTGACAACATCCACAGATAGGTGGGACCTCAGGATGTCACCCGCTAGTACATGCCTGCCAGTTCTTTGTTTTGCTGCAGGCATGTAGATCTAAAAAAAACATCTTTCGAAGGTTTTCATGTCAAACCAGCCACTCTCTGTGGCAGCATACCTTGCACCAGGCGGGCCACCAATTGTCCGGTTTTCATACATGCACTGAGAAAAAAGATTTACTCCTTAAAAGCGAGTTCACTTTCCCCCGTAGTCAAACTGCCTGGACAAAAAGTACAACCCTTTTCAGCGCTTTATGACCCGGAATAAAATGACTCGCTTTTGCTACCATCCCTATCCGAGTTAGTAAACTAGGATTAGGCGAGTGACTCGCCTGGCGATGATTTTCGACAGAGTAGGATGACTCTCAGTCAGGTCAGTGCAGTGGATGACTCGCCTAACCCTTATCATTATTGGGGTTTATATATCCAACACCGTCTAGGTGGATGACTCGCCTGGCGACTCTTTTTTCCGAGTACTAATACGCCCTAAAGGCACTACTTTGGAGGGGTCAAAATGACCCCTGGTGCATTGATGCATTGGTGCGGCGTTTGAGAGGAATTCGTCTCGACGTTCCAGTGTTGCAAACGTGCGAGTTTGTTAATGTTTCCATAGAGACCCAATACACCGCTGCGCGCAGCGCGCTGCAGCGCAGTGCCGTGAAACACCGTGTCGCCACGGTCGGCCGCTGGCGCAAGATGTCATCTTGACAGCTGGCGAGGAACGTCCTGTGGAGTGAGCCGTAGCTGCTTATGACGGACCACGACAGAAGAACGCCTCACACTCCCGACAGGACAGTCCCCTGAAGTTCCTCATCGCCGAGCTGAGGGAGGGACGACTCCTACACTCAAAACTCAAATGATTCCTTTTTTGGTGTAAATGGGTGTGGTCTAAAACGATACCCACTTTACGCCCTACTTAGACCAGAAGAACACCATCTTAGCCCGCTCGAAACACCAAACACACCCTGTACACCTGTCGAACACCTTTCATACACCCCTCTTGCACCCTTTTAACACCACCAGTAAACCTATATGACACCCGTATCATACCCACTTGCACCGGGTTTACACCCCCTGAACCAGCTTTATGCCACCTTTGCACCTTATGTGCTTTCTTTTTACTCTTGTGCTACACCACCTTGCACCCATTTTACTCCTGTTCTACACTCCGTTTGCACCCATTTTACTCCTGTTGTACACCCCTTTGCACCCATTTTACTCCTGTTCTACACCCCCTTTGCACCCATTTTACTCCTCTTCTACACCCTCTTTGCACCCATTCTACTCCTGTTCTACACCCTCTTTGCACCCATTTTACTCCTGTTCTACACTCCCCTAGCACCCACGGTACACCCGGCTAGCACCATCCGTGCACCGCTCCCCAACACCACCGCTCCCCACCTTTTTCATTCGCAGACCCGTCACCAAAGTCATCCAGCTGGTGCAACATTTATTACAACGAAACTTAAAACGAAACGCATAACGAAACTTAGCGCATACGAAACGCTAGCGCTAACGACACACTCCAGACTCCGGTCGGCCGAGGGCAGAACTACACAATACCCATGGTCTTGAGGGACTGTACGACATTGGTGGCGGCGGGCTTAGTATCGCTTCCCACAACGACACACTCCAGACTCCGGTCGGCCGAGGGCAGAACTACATAATACCCATGGTCTTGAGGGACTGAACGACATTGGCGGCGGGCTTAGTGTCGCTTCCCACTTCGAATACCTTAGTCGCCATCAGTCAAGAGAGGGTTTTTTAAGATCTGGGCGTTTTCTGGTTGAAAACAAAATACGCCATGCCAAGAAGAAGTATTGCATCCTCCACAGAGGTTGTGGACGCCACTTCTGCCCCCTCGGTGATCACCTTGTAGTTGTTCTGCTCCGAGTCCAAAGTGATGTGTGGTATAGCTGTTGCGCTGTCCGTCGGGTCTCTGATGATCTGCTCTTCCTCTAGGATTCTCATGAGCGAGAACACCGCTTGCCCTAAAAAGAAGGAGATGAAGCGTCACTAAAATGCATTCCGCGATAATGGGTTTGATTACGAGCGAGCGAGTTCATACTGAATTAACCCGCGCCCGGCTGGGGGTCCTGGATTTCCACGCCCTGCTGGGGGGGGGTGTTTGAACACCCCCCCTTGTAACTCGGCTCCTGGGCCACGTAGCGATACGCGGAAGGCGGCGTTCGAAAGAGCGTCAAAAATAATGACGAAATCACTTCGGTCAATTTTTTGGTCAGGTCAAAGGTCAGGTCACCAGAGGTCATTGAAGGCAAAATTTCGCCGATTTCCAGGTCGAATGGCGAAAACTTCCAAGAAGCCAACGCATAACTCGGGAACCAATAGAGCTACAGCGCCGCGGAAAAGCGCATTCGATAGCCCTATTAACGCCCTTTCTGAGTAATTCTCTCTGATTTGACCTAACGTCAACGGTTTTGCCTGCAGGGGGCAAAAACTGCAAAAATAGCCGATTTTTTTGGAAACAGTTTTTCTGCAATAACTTTTGACCCAAGCCCTGTACGAGCTTACTTTTACCGGCATCGTGTTCCTCTCGTCAAGACGCATCGAATGAACTATAACTTGACCTTGAAAGGTCAACTTGAAAATTTGACCTCAGGTCAAGGTCATGACCTGACCGGAAAGGGTCATGTTGCATATCAGTCGATCCGTATCGTCGAGCTGAACACATCTAAGGCGTTTTCATCGCTCTAGCATGCCTCTATCAAAAGTTATTTGCGAAAAAACTGTTAGATACCATTCGTGACCTAAGATGACCTCAGGGCATAAACAAGGGTCACGGACACCATTTTCATGTTCAGTGTGTCTAAGCCACTTGTAATTCGGTGTTTGGGAGTGTTTATAATGTCTTTCATCCAAAAGAGGCGCATTTCAATTTTCTCCCATTGACTTATAATGGGGAGGTCGCAAAATTGACCTGACCTTAAGTCATCGATATCAAAATTCTGAGATATACATTTTGTACATGCTATTGCTCTTAGCAATCGCTGAAAGTTTCAAAGCGATCGGTCACTCGGTGTAGCTATGACAGACATTGAAACTTTTTATGAGGTGAGGTCACTTCAAGTGACCTGGTGACCTGACCTTGAATGACCTTGGTCTGAAATTTTCACAACATGTGTAGAATTGATGTATGATAAGGTGTACCAAAAACGGCGGCGCTCCGCGCCGCCGTTTTTGAGATATTCGCGAAAAACCACAAGGGGGGGTGTTCAAACACCCCCCCCCAGCAGGGCGCGGGTTAAGGGAAAATCCTGAGTATGAGCGGCCGGCCATACTTTAGGTTGTAATCATAGTGTCTTTTCTACTTTCAATATTGGCTGCACTTTGGGGTAAATTTTCTCATCTTTTTGGTAAAAAATCGGTTAAAATTTTGTGGTAAAATTTTTACAAATTTTTCAATCGATTCTTGTACAGAACCCAACCCTACACCATGGATGATATAACACTGGATTGGTGTCTCGTGGAAATTAACATTGGGATCCGCGACATTGGGATCAGGCCTGCCATCTAGCGAGAGAATTATCGTAAGTTAGGAGCAAGCCGAGTGAACGCCATCTCTCAGCATTAAGACACACGTGGGTGTAGTGTGTTAGTTGGCTTGAAGTGCATATTCCCACGAGTTGGAGGTAATCTTACTGGACTTGAGACGATAAAAAATGTCTTAAATGCTTGAAAGCCAAAAATGTCAAGCAGCATTTAGGTAATAACGAAAATAAAATGCGTAAGACGGTGTGTATTGAAACGCTCAGTCCCATCGGCTTGTACGACCTTTTCAATGGTACAATGGTACAGCAGTTTGACAATATGTCATACATATTTGGTAGGCTTAGTCCTTCTTCTCCGAATTTCGCTCGATTTTCTTCATCTTTGTTAATTGTTACGGCACGTGCCACGTGCCAACTTAGGGGTGTCGAAATTGTTCCACATAAAGTAACTCCGCAATGGCTGGGCCCATTACAGTTAAATTTCGTCAATAGTCAGGCACCCAGTGGCCAATGCATTTCCATGTGTCACTATGACGGTGCTACTGCACGTGCGCACGTGCGGGGTGTCGCTTCCATATCTCAAGAACGGCTGGGCGGATAACACTCAAACTTGGTACACAAATGTCACATCGATGCTCGCACTGCATTGATCAGAGATTATAACATTGGTGCAGTGTCGTTAGGAAACCGATGAAATGAGATGCGTGGTGTGTATGCCTCATGCTCCAGCAGCTGATTGATCCGCAACAGGAGATCCCTGTTTGTGAAGGCTTCGTCTCCCCTTTCCACCCCTTGTTTAAAATAACATTAACAATGTACGTACGAAGAAGATCACACATCAAAGTTGTTTTAGGCGGCTATCGGGCCATGGCTGCGGAGTTGTATTTAGAGCCAGCGGTTCTGTTCCGACTCGGAGTCGGTTGATTTTTAAAAGCTGTAGTCGGAGTATGGGTCGAACGTCACCGAAAAGTCATCGACTCCACAGACTTACCAGGGCTGCAGAGTCGGAGTCAGAGTCGGAGTCTTTGTGAATCGACAGTTCTGCCCGGAGGAGTCGGAGTCGATATTTGGATACCGGAATCGGAGTTGGAGCCAAAGTCACTGAAATTTCATCGACTACGCAGCACTGGTTGGGTCTTTTTCATAGAGCGTCTTGAATGACATATTGAGCGGCAATGACGTTAGCAATTCGTTCAACTTTTTCATTAGACTTATAGATAGTACTTAACGTTCGTTTTGTTCTTTGATCGGACAATTTGTTTGATTTAGGCCAAGTAAAACTCATGTGAAAAATAGCGAAAACGACACGTGCTGGCGAAGTCTCCAATAACTCCCTGTTTCACGATTTAATGAGGAAATAACATGGAACTGCTTATCTTATTACTGACCCTGCACATAAATCTATTAATTCCTTCGCTTTTACTGACATATAAAGACATAACCTTTTGAAAAATTGCACAACAAGCCCGCTACTACACCACACTCCCATGTGTCACAATGGTAATCAGCGGCGTTCAGTCGGCTTGCTCCTAACTTACGATAATTCTCCCGCTAGATGGCAGGCCTGAGCTCAATGTCGCCAAAAACTGCGAAGACACCAATCCATTATTATCTCATCCATGCCTACACTGAAAGAATATTTGACACCTTTTCGGTGTAACCAGGGTGTGGCCTATTTTCACATCCCATTTACACCCGTGTTACACTACTGAAACACTGTCATGACACCATGGACACACCACTCATCAACTCTTACACCACACTTACTCCACAGATACACCCCAGTAACACCCCATTTGCGTGCCAGTGACTCGTTTCGACACCCAAAGTACACCTCTATTACACCAATGTAACACTAGTGTTACACCGCTGAAACACTATCTTTTCAGTATTCAACACCTTTCAAGTGTAACAGGGGTGTGGCTTATTTTTACATCCTATTTACACCCCTGTTACACCACTGAAACACTGTCATGACACCACTGACACACCACTCATCACCTCTTACACCACACTTACTCCATAGATACACCCCATTAACACCTCATTTGTGTGCCAGTGACTTGTTTCGACACCCAAAGTACACCCGTGTTACACCAATGAAACGCCCGTGTTGCACTAATGAAACACCCTTTTCACACCTGTCTTACACCGTACTTACACCGTTAAAAGTCCCCCTTTACACCCCGTTACTTGCTTGTGCATCGTTTTCGATATATCGAAAAGGTTGCATCCCTTTCGATATAGGTATCGAAACGGTTGCACAAGCCTTTCGATAAATCGAAAAGGATACACCATATAGGGTTGTAAACAAAGGCATGGTGCAGTACCTGCACCATTCATTTGTTTAGAACCCACGTTACCATACACCTCTTGTTCATTGCACTACAGCATCGGAAAACACGTTTATATGTAACAAATGTGAGCGAGCCACTTGAAACGTTGCCTGTCCCGGCGACAACGAGTACCGAAGATGGGGGGGGGGGGGGCACCGATCACAGGCGCGTTCAGCAGCCGCTTACCCCGGCGACAACGAGTACCGAAGATGGGGGGGGGGGGGGCACCGATCACAGGCGCGTTCAGCAGCCGCCTACCCCGGCGACAACGACGAGTGCCTCATCACACACGGCCATCGCACATGGCCACGTTGTCTCGGACCCGCACGCTTGCCGAGCTTTCGCTGGGCAGACCCATCACTTTGTCCGCCATGAACCACATCAGCGACTTCACACATGGGCCACACTTCTGATTAAACACGTACATGGATAAAACCAGAAGGAGGAGGCTCTCCTTCAGATCTACCTCCCAGGCGACACCCACCCCCTCCACCATCACCACATACCCCCCGTCTTCTTCCAGGATATATGGAGCCGCCCGGTTCGTCCGGTTCTCCAGCACAACCTTGTCCTCCAACTCGAGAAGCCGAGGAAGTGTGTTCGCCGATTCTCCTAAGAATATGCGAAAACCAGTCAGTGACCATACGGTTTACATAGATGACACAGAGCTGGCAGAATATTTTACTCGTTAACGACATTGTAGACACGTGGATTTTATTCGGAGTCTGAGTCAGAACAGCACCACCACGACTCCGAAACCCTGATCAGAATTGAATCAGCTATAAAATCAAGGATTTGAGTCGAGTCAGAATCAAGTCACGCTGATGGTCATTGGAAGCATATATGAACCTACTGGAAACTATTTATGTACCGGTTGATCCAAAGTCAACATGTTAAAAGTAAATATGATTATTCAATATTCATAAATAGTTAATTGGCACAAATTATACACCAAATTGTTCACAATTTTGGGACATTTAATGTATGAAACGTTCACTTCTCTAGCTTTCATACACAGATTACAGTAGGCGCTCGAAGATTCTTTTATTTCTGAGCCACTAACGGTTTTCAAAACGGTTTTCAGAGTGGTACACAGGTGGGTCAGGTCTAGTGAAAACCATACAAATGAAAAAAATAAATAAAAATAATAAAAATGAAGTGACAGTCTTCCTTTAAAGGGAACATCGTCACACACGCACGCAAACACACACACGCGCGCGCGCGTACGCCCGCACACACGCGCACGCACAAACAATGCACAATTGCACAACTTGATATTTCAAAAGTTAGCCCATACATCCGTCCCCTCAACTCCACTTGACGCAATATATTCGGTAACAAATTCGTCAAATCAGTGCCGTCAACTCCATGATACATACCTGACGCGCAGCCGGTGGTGTCTGCGACTTTATGCAGAGCGTCCTCCATGGCCTTCCGGTACCGCTCCTTCACAGGCTCTCCCACCAGCAGATCCATCTCCGCCCACAGCTGCGAAATAAAGCCGATGTATGTTTATAGTGTCAACGTAAATAATAATTGACATGTCAGGGAGGGAATTCACGTCTAAAAATGGCCAGAAATTATGAGGTTTAATGCCATCAGGCTTCGTTTTCCATTATAAAGGTCGACTTGTTCCTGTAGAAAATACTGCTTTCGTCACACTAAAAAAAAAAACCATCACAGGCTGTTTCCTTCACTGTAACATGATGTGGGCGTGAAACTAAGCTTTCGAAACATACGGAAATATAGTGATCATCTAGGACATCACCCGACGCGCTAAAATGTAAAAAATATGATAAACCCTAAAACATAGGTGTAGCTGAAAAGACATTGGCACTATCTTTTGCATTCACATCTGAACCTAACTTTATTTTGAAATTCACTAACCTCGTCGGACCCGAAGATGAACGGGTATAATTCCTTTATCTTTTTGATGCTTTTTTTCTCTTCTATGATGGCCTTCCGCCTCACCCCAAGAGTTGCCTTGACCAGCATCCGTCTCTCTTCTGATTCGTCGATCTGGAGTATCTGGTTTCTCTTCTGTTCCGCCTCGAGCTGCGTCATTGTCGACCTGGGCAGTGATCAAACACGTCAAGTTGGGCGGGAAGGCTCTCTGCGTTTGTCATGCACTCAAGCTGAAAAGGATGCACTTATTCTGCCTAATTGGTTAGGATGTAATTATTCTGTCGCTGATTGACTGACCCAAATCTCAGCAACCAATTGGGGTGTCAAGCTTCGAATTTGAATTGAGCCAACGGTCTTCACTCTGCTGCGCTTAAGGCTAGAGGCGGTTGAGCCAGTTACGATGATCCTGATAGCATGAAAACTTCTGATGTCCTTCACCCCTAACTCAACCAATTTGGCCAAACTGACCTGGGGTGATGGTTAGCGATGCCCTCCACCCGGATCTCTGACTCCGCCTTCCCCCTCTTCCTCTTGACGACTGCAGGGCTGTTCGACCTGCGACGACTGTTTTTAAACTTGTTCCGAAACTTCAGCGTCAGGGTTGCCTAGAAAAGAAACATACCGAAAATTGTTTGAGTGAAGTAAGTACATTTGGGTAATTGAGCGGCTAAGATTATAAACAGCAATTGCAAATGAAACGGTGAGGGGAGGGAAGGAGGGAGGGAGAGAGTGGCAGAGGGGAGAGTGGCAGAGGGGAGAGTGGCAGAGGGGAGAGTGGCAGAGGGGAGAGTGGCGAGAGAGAGAGAGAGAGAGAGAGAGAGAGAGAGAGAGAGAGAGAGAGAGAGAGAGAGAGAGACCCAGCAAACATGCCCACATGGTTCCCATATGGGGCCCACATGGGCCCCCCACCTCTTACATATGGGTCCCGCGTGGGCCACTCATGTGGGCCCCACATGGGAATGGCAGTGGGTGACACGTGGGACCCATATGGGCCAGCCCACGTAGGCCCCATATGGGACCCATGCGGCGCCCACATGGGACCCATATGGGCCAGCCCACACTGACCCCATATGGGACCCATTTGCCACCCACCTGGGAGTCCACATGGGACCCATTTGCCACCCACATGGGACCCATTTGCCACCCACATGGGACCCATTCGCCACCCGCATGGGCTACCCCACACTGGCCCCACATGGGACCCACTCGCCACTCAGCACCCGCCCTGTCCTACAATGCCTGCCCCACCCGGCCCCATATACGCCACCCACCTGAATCTATGTAAACCCAATCCACGTTACGCTCCCATTTGAAAGTGCCCCTCCCAGCCTGACGTTCAGCGGTGCTCTCGCACTGTCCGTCAATGTGCGATGTCATGCGAGACGAAATATGCTTCCTTCCAGCACTTTATTCCCATAAAAACAACATACATCAGGCACAGTCCTGTATTTCTTTCTGCGCTCATCGAGACACAAGTCACTGGGCGGGCGGACGGCCTCGCCCCCGGTCTGATCGCTGGCCGTCACGGTCGCGGCAGTTTGTCAGCCACTTGCCGACGGCCTTTTCGAGATCCTTTTCTTGGCAGGTCACCGTCGGGTTCAGGTTGACAGCGTCTGTGAAATAAATAGGGCACACTAAGAAAGCCACAATGTAAGCACCTTATCTGATAAGCGTTAAATGGACAGTCATTATAAAAAATTGGAAGCCAGGGAGCCTCCTTATTTTACTACCGTTGCTGAATTTCCATGAATCAAAAATGGATAGTTTGAGGACCAAAATCGGGGAAACATTTTGCAAGAGCTTTTTGAACGAACCGTCACTATCAACTTGTTAACTTTTTTGCGAAGTGAAAAGTCCTGGGAAATACCTACGAGTATTTAATGGAAGTGAACGTTGAGGATAATGTGGGAAAAACGTGTTGACTTTATAAAGTTTAAAGAAAAGATCCAGGAAAGTTTTGTTATTGGAGGCCAATTCGAAACGGCGCACACATTGAAACATTGAGGATATTGATGCGCGATTCAAAGCGTGCACACATTTCGTACATTGAGGGGCGATAGCGGGAGAACGGTGTCGAACTTCGAGAATCGGTCTTCAGCTTCTTGAACAGAAAGGTGGGGCCTACGAAATATCAAATTTCAACATGACATTGTCCCTTTAACTAATATTCGAAACAAACATTAAATGTTTACCGTAATTTTCGCAGCCCTTTCAAACGGAGTGGTGTGCCGTTTGGTGACCGACGTCATGATGTTTATTGTTTCACCGACCCAGGCATTTTCATGACGAGAGTCCTTGTCAGGCAGGCACACACGGTGTAGGCGACGTTGTTGAGTCGCGGCAGGCACCAACTTCAGCAGCTTCTGCGGCACGCTGTTCATTAGGTACTGTCCATCAGTGCAGATAGCTGCAAGTTTATCGGGGTTTTTCACTCCGTCAGCTGCCAGCGAGCCGGCGATCTCCTTGGCCAGGCCTTCGCCACTGTGGTCCTGCACTACGGGGGCACCGATCACGAACGACTGTATAAGTAGCTTCAGCGCGGCGTTGCGCCAGGTACGACGGCCGGGACAGCGGTGATGTCCACGGTTCTCCTCGCGATAGTCACTTTGTCCACCACAATGGAGACGCATGGCTGCCATTTTTTAAGTTAACCCCCCCCCCCAACCACAACGACAAAACCTTAGCGAATAGTGCGAACTGTGCAAGTGTCGAGTGGTTGAATTTAGCTCCGGTTCCAAAAGACCCTCCCTCCTGAGAAGTGAAAAGTCCTGGGTTAAAACAATTGCTGCCTAACAGCTTGGACAAACGTTGACAGACAACTTGAACTATTGCTGGCTAACAGCTTGAACACATCAACACATCAGTCCAAACTCTTCAACCGAAGCTCATGGACGGCAGGCTCCTCTCTGGAAGCTCTCCTTATCACCTCTCCTTATCGCTCAAGCTCTCCTTATCGCTCAAATTTGGTACACGGTTGGGAACCAGTTAGTAGGGTGCCGTGCAAAAGTCATTTTGGACCCGTTTGCACGTGCGCACGTGCAGAATGCCGCTTCCAGATCTCAGGAACGGCTGGGCCGATTGCGTTCAAATTTGGCACACCGCTAGCTACCGGTTAGAAAGGTGCTATGCACAAGCCCGTTGGAAGTACCCTATCGCCCTTCCGCACGTGCAGGGCTCACTATCTCGCTCGCTCGTTCTTCGCCCAAAAGGCGTTTTACGGCTCCGATCCCCTCTGGGGCGGCTTGCTTGATCCTGCAGTCAGAGGCGCCTGAGCTCCGTCCTGTCTCTCCCTAGCGGTCTTCCACGCCTTGTACGCTTCCGCTCCCACCACGCCCAATCCGGGGAATTCCACAGCTTCTTCCAGATCAGTGAGCAGTAGGGTGGCACTTAGCAATAGGGTGAATTTTATGTTATCCGATTTTTAGGCGTGCGGGTAGTTTTCTGGTTCCATTCCCGTAAAAAATAACGTGTGCAAAATTATTTTGAAAAGTATTGATATTTAGGGGTCGCGAATTGAGGTCAAAGTTGGCAGTTTTGGGGAAAAAATCAACTTTTTGGAAACTGCTTTAAACCTATTTGGAATGACATATCTGGTCATTAAGCGTCATATCCGACGTATTTTGACCTTTATTTGCATAACAATTGTTTATCCCATCACTTCCGGTCGATCGTAGCCAGTCCAGGTCAGGCCAAGACAGGTCTGATCTGGGCTGTTTTACCAATGTCAGGCCTGTTTTTGGCCTACGACCGGTGCCTTCTCTCAGTGGAGGTCATATCCTCTTATTAGTGTGAGGAGTAACCGGTCTCTCCTGTTCCAAAGGGAGGACGAGCCCCACGGTTCTATCGGTTCTTGAATCTTGAGACATGCTCATTTTCTGTCAAAGAGAATGTGAAGAAGTTGGAGTCATCCTATCGCCGGCGGGGGAAAGCAGAGGCGAGAGTGGGCATTGAGCTGCACTGGTTTATTGTGCTTTCGGGATGTTCTTCCGTGGGCGCTTCTTCCGACTCTAGTGCCAGTGCCAGCAACAGACTTACCCGACCGTTGCGGCGCGCACACGGGGGGAACATCTTTGACGATGGCGACCATGAGAGAGAAACGTCGACTCACACTCCCAAGCGCATGCGGGCGAGCGGACGTCCCCAACAGTGAACTGGCCTCGACCATGCCAAACTGCCCAACCGTAATGTGTGAAGAACACGTGAACCTAGGTTATCAACTGCGGCACGGAGCTTCTGATACGACTCCGGCTGAACCGCGAATCCTGAACCGCGAGAGAATGAGCGTCGACCGATTCTAGGTCCTGGTGATGGGGAGGGGGGGGGGATTAGGGTGGCCAAGCTCCTCGCCGTTCCCAAACTCCCCTCCATCCAAGCACAGGAGGCCATGCTCACAGCGCTGGGGGACTAGGAACTGGAGAAGCGGAACTGCGGCCTTTTGCTTCGACGCCACGACGGCGAACAGCATGCTGGTGAACGGTACTTTAGCCCTTATCGAGCAGAAGCTGGATTGGCCCGTCCTCCAGCTGGCCTGCCGGCACCACGTGTAAGAGCTGGTCCTAGAGAAGGCCTTCTCCACCTGCCGGAGAATCTCGAGCGGCCTCTACATCCGGCTGTTTAAGAGGTTCAAAGGCGGATGGGAGTTCATGCTTCATTGACAGGATCACACCGGTGGCGTTCGCCGTCGACGACGTTCCGGAGTGGGACAAGCTGCTGGTCAGCTTCCATCGCTTCCATCGCTGGACTTTGCCTAGCTCCGGGAAGACTACCAAAAACTTCTGGAGCTCTGCGTAACTGCTCTCGGTGGAGTTCCAAGCACGGCATCCGTTTCTCCGCCTCAGAGTATACTCCACTGAGTTAGGTGGATGGCAAAGACCATCCGTACCGTGGATGCCTTCCTCTTCAGGGAGCGGCTCCGGCTGACGGCGGACGAGGCCCAGGTCATCAGACGCTGTGCGCTGTTCGTTGTCTGCAACTTCGCCGCCGCCGCCGCCGCCGCCTGGTCTGGGACTCTACTGCCACTGCGCCGGCTCTGGACCTGACCTTCGTGAACTCGTTCTGCGCCTACCCCGACAAGGAGCTGTCGAAGGCGGCAGTCCCGGTCTTCGGCCGTCACCTGTAGTAATTGAGTGATCGGCTGGTGACTGGAGCTTTTAGACCCCGACCCTCGGGCTCAATCAGGACATGGTGCGGGCAATAGACTTGTAGGAGAGGGGACCCGCCTCATAAGTCCTTAGTGGACACTATGAACGCCGCTCTCGCGACCGAGACGTTGGCGAGCTTCCTCACCCCATCGTTCAAAAAGCTCTCAAGGATACACGACCTGGACGCGGGGCTCATCATCAATGACCAAGGCCACTGGGAGGACAGCAGCTACCAAACCGCAGTTCGTGTAGTCCGGGAGCTGCGGGTGGTGAATGACTTCACCAGGCGCGGTATGGCGCTGATGTAGGACTGGCACTCATGGAAGACAAAGATTAGCGCCAGTTCTTCCTCCATGTCGTTGAAAAGATCACAGAAAACGCTAACCTGACACCCGAATATCGACTGCAATTGCTAACCAGGCTACACACAAAGTGATCTGGGTGCCCGTTGCCCATGATAACCCTCCCTCCAATGAGGCGCCAATAATCTACTAAAGAGGAGGAACTGGAGTAGTGGAGTACATAGACCAGCGTTCTGGCATGGCCGAAGCTGCATGGAATATCAATAAACAATATGAAAATGACAAAGAAATGCCTTATTATCATCCGATTACAGCGTAATAGGAAACTCAGAAGCGATTTAAATGATATTTAGATATGCTACCAAAATCTCAATTTTGACCTTGATTCGCGACCTCTAAACATCAATATTTTCCCATAAAAATTTGTCTCCCTTATTTCTTACGGGAATGGAACCGGAAAGCCACCCGCACGCATCAAAAATCAAAAATTGATTTTTAAGTGCCACCCTAGTGAGCAGGATCTTCTTACCCTCCTCTGAAAACTCGGAGGTCCTCAGCGCAAAGGAGGCAAACCGAGCTGGGTTGGACTCCTTCGGCGTTCGCCCCTCGTTGTACCTTTTGCTGAGCTCCTCCTGCATCTTCAGATGTTCTGGCCAGTGCTTTCCTCCGTCTGTCAGAAGGTAGGGGAGGGCGTTGGAGGAGTAGAACCATTCTTCGGCTGGTTTCTCTTTTGAGTTTATTATCAGCTGCTGAGTGACGCGCAGCGACACCGCAGGGAAACTCAGACTGATTGTCGGCAGCGTGATAGCAGTCCTGGATCCTCGTGGCTTCTGAACTGCTATCACGCTGCCGAGAAACTGACATCGCCATTGATGGATGGAGCCATGCCACAATAGAGTGTATCGATATTCAGTATTCTATTTTGCATGAACGACTTGATTGTTTTTTCAGCGTGAGCGGCGAACCTGGTCTCAGACCAAAGTTTTGGGCGGACGACTTTCATCTTCCGTTCCTCCCCTGCTGCTAGCAGAACCTCGAGCCCTTTGCCAGTGGTGTGCCGTTTGGTGACCGACGTCATGATGTTTATTGTTTCACGGCCCAGGAATTTTCATGACGAGAGTCCTTGTCAGGCAGGCACACACGGTGTAGGCGATGTTGTTGAGTCGCGGTAGCCACCAACTTTAGCAGCTTCTGCGGCACGCTGTTCATTAAGTACTGTCCATCAGTACAGATAGCTGCAAGCTTATCGGAGTTTGTCACTCCGTCAGCTGCCAGCGAGCCGGCGATCTCCTTGGCCAGGCCTTCGCCACTGTCTTCCTGCACTACGGAGGCACCGATCACGAACGACTGTGTGAGCTGCTTCAGCGGTGCACCAGGTACGACAGCCGGGACAGCGGCGATGTCCACGGCTCTCCTCACGATAGTCACTTTGTCCACCACAATGGAGACGCATGGCTACCATTGATGGATGGAGCCATGCCACAATGGAGATACATGACCTCGGACTCTCTGGGGCTGCTACAAATCACATGCACCGACCCAAAGCCCGAACAGACAGATGAAATTGAGGCGCTTTGTTTTACCATAAGCATCACAAAGCAGCAAGCAAAATGTGTAACTGAGACACCTACTGTATTTCACCCTAGCGAAACTGACACCGTCTTTGAAGAACTCCTGAATTATCTCATTCAGCTGGAAGGGTACCGTCCAGCACGAGCCACAGCGGTCAGGCGTGAGCTTTGTCACCTTTCCCACGGCGTCCGCTGCGTTGAGTCATTCAATACGTTGAGCTACTTTGAACATGTCCCATATCGGCCTGACAGTAGCAAAGGTGTGTTGGCGAGTTGTGCTACTGAACAATCTTCACACAATTTTACATCCTTTGATTTGCAAATCATTTTACCCCGTAACCGTGCTTGAAAGTAAAATCATAACGAAGCTACTCAGTTTTTGGAAACTTTCAGAGCAAAGCATATTAAAACAATGTCCCATACATATTATCAGAATAACAACAAAGACCGCCGGCCGTCGGTTATAAACACCGTTCACCTGTCACTATCACTGGCAGTGGAAACGCGCGCACGCGCACACGCACACACACGTCAGCTGCAGTCAGGTAAGCAGCTCCGCGGTGGAACTGCTGACGCTTGCGGAAAGCCCTGCTGGAGAGCTGCACTGAAGCGCTGGACGCACGCGCTGCTCCACCGGCTGCGCTCCGCCTAGCTGCGGCGTCCTCCAGCGCCTCTGCGCGGTCTGGCTTCCGTAATTGCGCCACGTAGCGCAACTGCAGTCCAACCCAGGACAGCACGGCCGAAATCGCCCCTGGCGGCAGGCCGAAAACACAAAGCAAGCAAGCAACTGTTAGTCTGTTTTTTTTTTTTTGTTGGTCTGATGGTTTGTATCGGTCTGATGGGACGGGACAGTTCCTGCTGGTGCAATTCTTGGCTATTCCGACTATCCCCCAGTGAGGTTTGATGTTCACCTGCCTGCGGTATCAGTGGCTAAATAAAAGAAAAAAATGTCAAAATGCAAACTATATTAACGGCGTCAAGCAATATCGCGGCCTCACGGATGTCTAACTAGGAGACTGGGGTGGGCCGGGGCCGGTTTTGATCGGCGATTTTTTCGTTGAGGCACTCCCGCACCCTTCTCTTGAGTGCGGGCTCGTCCATATCTTCATTTCCTGCCCTGAGGCCAGTTTGCCGGATTTTTTACATGTCATTATAGAGTTCACGTTTCACGTCAGCGTCCAAACTGACATCTCGAAACGCACATGTTGACAGGAGGATGGTCATCAGTATTCTATTTTGCATGAACGACTTGATTGTTTTTTCAGCGTGAGCGGCGAACCTGGTCTCAGACCAAAGTTTTGGGCGGACGACTTTCATCTTCAGTTCCTCCCCTGCTGCTAGCAGAACCTCGAGCCCTTTGCAAGTGGTGTGCCGTTTGGTGACCGACGTCATGATGCTGATTGTTTCACCGACCCAGGCATTTTCATGACGAGAGTCCTTGTCAGGTAGGCACACACGGTGTAGGCGATGTTGTTGAGTCGCGGCAGCCACCAACTTCAGCAGCTTCTGTGGCACGCTGTGCATTAAGTACTGTCCATCAGTACAGATAGCTGCAAGTTTATCGGAGTGCGTCACTCCGTCAGCTGCCAGCGAGCCGGCGATCTCCTTGGCCAGACCTTCGCCACTGCGGTCGTGCACTACGGAGGCACCGATCACGAACGACTGTATGAGCTGCTTCAGCGGTGCACCAGGTACGACGGCCGGGACAGCGGCGATGTCCACGGCTCTCCTCACGATAGTCACTTTGTCCACCACGATGGAGACGCATGGCTACCATTGATGGATGGAGCCATGCCACAATGGAGATACATGACCTCGGACTCTCTGGGGCTGCTACAAATCACATGCACCGACCCAAAGCCCGAACAGACAGATGAAATTGAGGCGCTTTGTTTTACCATAAGCATCACAAAGCAGCAAGCAAAATGTGTAACTAAGACACCTACTGTATTTCACCCTAGCGAAACTGACACCGTCTTTGAAGAACTCCTGAATTATCTCATTCAGCTCGAACGAAGGGTACCGTTCAGCACGAGCCACGGCGGTCAGGCTGACCTTTGTCACCTGCCCCACGGTCCACGAGTCCCACGAGTCTAGCTGCGGCCACCTCTCACACAGAATTGCCACTAGGCTGTGGACGACACCAGCCCCGCGCGACAGATTGTCCGGCTCGTTATTGCCCCTGCCCGGTGGACGGTGCGAAACGTAGCTTCCATCTCCTGGAAGACGCCGAGCCACTGCCTCATTCGCACGGTCAGGCCGCCTCGGTTCAGCAGCCGGACCCACCGCGCGTCGTCCGGCACTTCTTCAGCAACGGCGTCGGCGGAGCGTGCGCCCAGTGACGAGTCGAGCCGAGCACACTTGCTCGCCGAGTAGCCTGCAGCGTAGGCCATGCCGCAGCGCTGCGCCCGGGACTTCAGCACTTCGGTCGGGCTGCCAGGGGTTTAAGGTCGTTAAGGTAATTGATAATAATGATATTATTATAATAGAAATAGAAAAAAAAGAACAGTGACAGCATTGTATGGTAGGAATTACTCGCCCTTTTTAGATAGGTACATGAGGCTTACCTCTGCCATTGCGGCATCCTCATCTGGAGTTGTTTTCCGTTTCATGCCGCTGTTGTGGCGTCTTGATTTTAAACCGTCCTCGCCTGACTCTTATAGCGTGTCCACCAGCGACGAACAGTCTTTCTGGACATGCCTAGTGTGCTGGCGGCCTCTGCCACGCTTGATCATCGCCTTGATTAGGTCGCCCTTTGGAAAGTCTCTTAAAAAACGGCCCTTTTCTTCATCAGCGAGCCAGACACAACACTCTAACCGGCCCTCGCCACTGAAATACGGGTCAATCGCCTACCCACCCTGACCTCCGCCGCCCGCTTGTCGGCCTGCCGGCCAACAGTCACGTGACCAGTTCAACCTTGACCGAGGGCAGCGCCGAACACCATATCGTGGCGAGCGACCCCGCTGTCAGACTCTGGCCGAATGCACCCCCTCCCCTACCCCCACTCGAGCTGTGGCGAGGGTGAGGGTATTCACCGCATCAAACCTACAGGTCGCCTGGCCCTTATCTTGAGACCAATAGTACATAGTTCTGCTTGCATTTGCTTTTGCATGTTCTGCTGAGTGCACCTATTGCATTTATTTTGGAGATACTAGAGATAACCAAGCAATAATGGCGGACTTCAGAAAGCTAAACAAAGACATGCAAACTTGGAATTTTTAGGACACATTAAATACATGGGTGCAAGTAAACTGTTGAAGCAATGTTTGGGCACAGCGTAAAAAAAAACAACAACAACAACGGTATTTGTTGCCAGTCGTGATTGCACAATGTCCAGTTTCCTCTCTTAAACCTATGGTTTCTTCAGCCGGAAGGTCGGTTTCTTCCGACGCCGCGAGCTCTTCATCGCCGAATACCTCAGGGTTCAGGGGGTGGATGCCGGTCTTCTGAAACCCGTTGATAGCGTTCATGGGCGTTCATGCTCGAAGGAAGTCAGGCCTGAAGAGTCGAGCGATGTGGAACATCGTCATTTGTCTGCCTGGATGCTCCCTCATCCAGCGGCGCACTTCCTGCTCGTAAAAAGCGCTGATGGGGAACATCAGGCTCACGTGGAGCGGCTGAAGCCGATGTGTCGTGTGGGAAGGGAGGCAGATGATGTGAACGTGGTTGTTCTTTGCCATCAGAAGAGCTTCCAAGTTCCGCGTGTGGGTTATGTGCCCATCTAAAATCAAGAGGACGGGGCGGTCCACCAGCTGACCAGTCTACCTCATTCACATCCTTCTCCTGGCTGCTTCTCCAGGGCAGGTCTTATCTAGGCTGGTCGCCCTCGCTTGCACTTTTGTCCGAGAGGCTGTGCCTTGGCAGCTGCTGTGATTTCCACTTAACCCTAAATGCTGCCAAACCCAAGCACATGCTTACAATTCCCTTTCCTCAAAAGACCTTGGCACGTACTCGCCATGTGATGGAGATACAGGCGGTGGCCTACTCGGATGCACCAGATGCGTTTTCACAGCAGCACAAGCTAATTGAAGTTCGTTGCTCTGCACGCCAGAACGTCCTCCAAGTAAGCCTGAACGCCCGCTCCATCCATCTCAGTCTCATCACCAGCCGGGACAAGAGCAACGTGCCCAAGATCCGTCAGACCAGACACTATTGGTAAATTAGGTCTTAACCCGCGCCCTGGTGGGGTCTGTTTATAACGCGACCTGGTGGGGGGGGGGGGGCTATTTTTTGCCCCCCCTCGTATCTCCGAAACTACTGGAGGGATCCGCAAAATTCAAACGGCGTTCGAAAGGCCTGTCAAATTTGTCGAGGGAAACCAAATTTCATTGACCTCGGGGTCACCGATGACGTCACAGGTCAGGTCAAAGATGAAATGTTTCACCGTTCACGGGTCTTCTAGGGGATGCGCTATAACACCGAGGAAAACGCATTTTGTCGAGAATCAGCGGTAGGGCGTCAGTTGCCTAGTAGGTATGTTACTATTAGAGGTCACTGGCAATACCAGGTCAGGTCACAGGTCAGGTCACCAAGGGTCACAGGTCAGGTCACATGAGCCCAACTTTACTAAGGTTGTGTGATACATGTTTTATGGCCAATTTTTCATTTCCAACTCAATGGTGTTGGTTATAAGAATATCAGGTACGGCTTAGGTCACTTTCTGGTGAAGTTCAGGTCAAGGTTAGGCCAAAAAAGGTCAAAATTTAAAGTTGATAGTTTTGCATAAAATGGGTATTGATTCGATGCAGCTCGTCACGGGGAGTCTAATGGTGGTCTTTGTTTTGCGCTACGGGGTCTAGAATTGCCAAAAATTGAGTTTGAAAATTTGACGTCATCAATTTTGAACAGTTTTTTCGCTATAACTTCGCCAAAAAAGAGGTATCAATCTCAAATTTGGTATGTGGATGGAAGGCGGTAAGGACTATCACATATATTCCGGTTTTTGCGAAATTCAAAAAACTTTTTGGATTTTTCGATTATTATATCCAAAAAATTTATTTTTTGATTTTTGGGGGTCAAAATCCAAAAATTCCAAAAATCCGAGATAGCAGTTTTGTAGCCCTATCCAATCTTAAGATTTTATGTCTATCATTTTTCTGTATTTGCAAAGCTATATGCCTGACAGCTCTTCCCGCGAAACCCTTTTTTGGGTCAAAAACGGCAGAACATGACGTCACTCTGACGTCATTTCCGGCCAACCTGTCATAGCCTTTGGAAAAATTTTGGTCACATTGTGTAAAATTGATGTCCGGGAGGGTACTGAAAGTTTGATGACGATCGGCGCAGCGGTTCTGGAGATATATCGAAAAGTCTGGAGGGGGGCAAAAAATAGCCCCCCCCCCACCAGGTCGCGGGTTAAAGGGACTATCCCACCTTTAACATGGGGTTTGAGTTGAGATAGCCAAGTTTGCGGCGAGGTTCAGAAACCACTATCTATCTCAGTTGGTGACATACCAGGGAAATAAGCTAAAATTAGAGCGCTCTATTTATTGCTCCTGCCCCATGTTGAAGAGATACCCCTAAAAGCGTGATCTTTTATCGGCCCTTACGCAGCAAGGCAGCACTTCTCAGACCTGTGGATGGTATCAATAGAAAGAGGATGCGTCAAAGATTAACATGAATTAATTAAAATAACATTAAAATGTTAATTAAGCTTGGAAATTAGTCCCAAACATAAGCTAATTAGTAATTATTGCTCCTACCTCGGCGACGGCGCTCCCCGCAGCCAGCGGAGAAGCTAAAATAAAAGCCACCATCCTCCTCCGTAAGTCAATTTTAGAGCGGCCGAGTGGGCCGATGCGGGGCCACCAAACTGAGATAAGACGTGGCTAGCAATTGCAAACCGCCGTAGAAATCAATATCTTTAAACGTACAATATGGGATGATTACTCTGAAGCTGGAGTGAAAGCATGAGTAGATTGCAAGAAACGAAATGCATTGATTGGTTGAATTATGCACAATAGGCACAGCTCAATAGATGAAGCCATTTCTATGATGTTGACATTGAACATAACCCTTCCTCTCCTCACCTATGACCTAAGTACATTGGCAGTTGCCGGCATAGTTTTTTAGCACGAATGTAATTCGCCATCGGACCGCAATGCATGTTGCTAGGCTGCTGCAATTACAACGAACATACGAATACTGCATTCATTTGTAGACGTTTGTTTTAAGGCGGTCTTTGACGTACAGTCACCAGCAGTTGCTACCCATCACCCCCGGACGGCGGGGGAGCAAGCTACCACCGCCCCTGCGAGACTAGCGCCGCCATGCGCCAAGAAGTGGAAACACCACGTGACTGAGGCCACGTGAGGGCAGGGTCACGTGATGGAGGGGCGGAGCATAGTAGCTTTTGCACCCGACACTAACTGAAATGCGGCGTTGTGATTGGGCGCCTTAGCATGAATGAAGCCCCGGCGCCAGAATCAGCCGTTCGCCTTATATGGAAAGTGAGCCTTTGCGTTTCACTGTTCTGTATTGGTTTGAGAGCCACGGCACCATACGAATTGTGAGCCCCTTTGAACGGGTCACCGCCCAAGGCACCGAGGCGACGGCTGTGCCGGGCAAAGTCTAGCCTGGTGGGAGAGGTGGGCCAGGGAAAGTGCGATCGAGCAGCCACTGGGACGTGGATTGGTATTATCCAACCGCGACAAACGATGTCAGCAGCCTCTTCTCGTGTCATAGACAGTGTCTATGACACGAAAAGCTAGACAGACAACGTGGGCAGTGCCCAATCAAAAGCTACTAAACGATCCAGTTAAGAAGTTGGCGAGGTAGCCAGACCAAATAAAAAGTTTTTAATTCGATTTTGGTTGACAAATGACATACAAGCCCGCTGTGATGGACCACAAAAGGAGCTGAACAGTTCATAGGCAACTTCTAAAAAGTTCAACGGTTTAAAAATTCAAAAGTTAAATGTTAAATTCAGCCTGCATGTTTAAACTCTGGTCCGGCGCTGGCAGGAAGCTTATATTGCCACTTGCAATTCCACTACGTTGTAATGTTACCAATAGTTCTGTGAGAGCAGCAACTGAAAGCCCCGTTGAGGGGGGAGGGCGGCGCGAAATGCCCCCCTCTCTCCTTTTCAGTCGATATCTCCTAAAGTATAGCAAATGTCGCCACCAAACTTTCAAGACCCCTCCGGGCATCATTTTTACACCTTGTGACAAAATTTTTCCAGAGCTCTTATGAAAGGTTAGTCACAAATGACGTCAGAGGGATGTCATGTTCTGTTATTTTCGACCCAATAAAAGGTTTAGCGGGAAGAGCTGTCACACTTACAGTTTTGAATATAACGAAAAATATTCAAAATAAAAAAGATGTAATAAACAGCGCTACCAAACTCTTATTTCCAAACAAAAATTGATTTTGACCATCAAAACTATAGAAGAAAACACCCCGAAAATACCAACAACTTTCAAAATTAAAACTGAAATATATGTTATAGAACTATCTGCTCTAGATATGCCAAACTTACCTAAACTCGTTAGCTGCATTTTTAGCAAAGTTATGGCAAAAAAAACTATTCGAAATTTATTGCGTAAAATTTTTCAAATTCAATTTTTAGCCGTCACAGAACACACAGTGCAAGCCAAATGCCACCATTGGATTTCCTGTGATGAGCTGCATCGAATAGATACCCCTTTTATGCAACATTTCAACTTTTAAATTTGACCTTCTTTGACCTGACCTTGACCTGACCTTCACCAGAATGCAATCTAAAATGGCCCCAATGGCCGTCTAGCCCACACCATTGAATTATAAATGTAAAATTGGCCATAAAACATGTATCACACGACCCTAGCATAGTTGGGTTCATATTGTAACCCTTAGTGACCTGACCTCTGTGAACTGACCTGGCATCAATGACCTCTTTAGGCAACATATGTATTAGACAACCAGCGCTCAATTCAATCGATGTTTTTCGATTACATGCCTTTTATTTGATGTGTTAACTGACTGTAACGCATTCCTTAGACTAAATCGGTGAAAAAATGCGACCTTTGACCTGACTTGTGACGTCATGGGTTGCACCTAGGTCAACAAAACCTGGTAGAAAGGTAGTTCCCTGGTGGGGCTATCGAACGCTTTTTGAATGTGCAAAATCGGTCGGTAACTTTCCGAGATCTCAGGTGGAAGGAGAAACGGCTGCACCACCCGATCAGGTGGTAGGGTCGTCCGCCAATAGCCCAAGGGGCGCGGATTATTTATTCACTCATATAGTGTCATTTATTTTGAGAACACCTTTCTCACGCCATGACATGGTCCTCTCGTAATAGAACGAGATGAGGAGAGTGTTTTCACGCCTCCTTATCCACGGCTCTAAGTGTCATTGAGCTATCAACCGTCAGTGGTTTTCGGACAATGAAGTTCTTAGTTCTTACTGAATCCAATTTTATTTCAAACGATTGTCACTGTGCTAGTTTTTTCTTATACTTTTTTTTTTGAAAAAGCGCCGAAAAAGTCTTTGATAGACGAAACCGGTCCGCTTATTCTTTTTCTATTTGTTTTTTGAATATATTCGTAAACTACTGGCTCTTTACTACAAAATTTGAGAATGTTTGGTATTACTTTGACCCGAACGATGTGCAGCTGAATTTTCCCTGTTAAATGATTATGGACAGCTCGCGAAATTAACTTCGACCTAAACTACCGACAAGCAGAAGAAAATCCGATTCAAGCCTACCTCAATCCTCTCACCTCATTCAACCGTTTAAACGTTAAAGGCATTTCTTCAGTCCGAGTCGCTATGTCGACCACCCGCGCCATGCTGAGGGGGGGGGGGGGGGTTCGCGAATATCTAAAAAAAAAAAACGGCGACGGTCAGGTCACCGTAACGTCAAGTGACCTTACCTCAGAAAAAAAATCGAAAGCTCGCTGTAGCTACACCGACTGAGCGGACTTTAAAACTTTCAGTGATTGCTTAGGGTAATAGTGTGTATAAAATGGATACCTCTGATTTTGTATGTCTGTGACCTAAGGTCACGTCAATTCTGCGACTGCTCCATTAGGTATAAGTGAATGGGAGAAAATTGAAATGCGCCTCTTTTGGACGAATTTCGTTCTGCACCCACTCAAACATCGGTCCATAGGTAAACATGACATACTGAATCGGAAAATCGCACCTGTGACCCCTGTGTGTGCCCCTGAGGTCATTTTAGGACATAAAAGGTCTTCAGCAGTTTTTTACTTTTGACAGAGACGTGCTAGAGCGGTGAAAACACCGTTGATCCGAGGTCAAATTTGAGGTCAATCAGAGCGGTGCCCTCTGGGGGCTAAACCGTTGATCTGAGGTCAAATTTGAGGACATGTTGGCGAAAGAGCGTTAAAAGAGCTATCGAATGCGCTTTTCTGCGGCGCTGTAGCTCTATTGGTTCCCAAATTAGCCGTCGGGTGTTCAAAATCGTTGAAATCAACAAAATTTGACCTTTGATGAATCCTGGTGACCTGACCTTTACTCGGACCTTAAAATGACCGAGTGTTTTCCTCCTTATTTTGACGCTCTTTCGATTGCCGCTTACCGCGTGTCGCTACGTGGCCCAGGAGCCGAGTTAGACGGAGGGGCGTGAAACGCCCCCCCCCCCAGCACTCGACGGAAAGTTCATGTCACCAACACGGCGCGGGTTAATTGTTATGCTAGCTAGCTCCTGTTGTAAGCTGTGGAGTCGTGGACCTGATTTGGAATGAACTGGGCCTAACATTTTCACAGTAAACGTAAAAAATGTTAAATAGGTTGTGCAAAAATAGCATCTCTTTTATGAAACATTTGCGAAACCTTCAACATCATCCCCAGACCCCATTAGTGCCGAGCTCCCAACGACGACCATAAAAGCGTTCCCATCCCGTCTTAGGCGGCGGAACGGGAAGGGCACCGGGGCACCGTGCCCCCTTTGATTGTTGCATTTCACATTAGCCCTATGAGCGTTGCATGGAAATAATAGGACCAAAAGTCGGCAGTGCCCCCCCCCCTAATTGAAGGTGTTCCGCCGCTACTGCATCCCGTCAACGTGGGTTTATCATAAGGATGCTAAGATTTAATTTCAAATCCGAAGCTGTAATGAAAAAGCAAATTTACGTTTTACATGTGAACAAGCTGACAAAACTAAATATTTCCTCTCTCTCCTCGCTCCCTCTCTCACTGATTTACCCATTGGCCCTCTATCTCATTTTACCCTCTCTGGTTTTCCTTTCTGTCTCTCTTTTCTCT